>NC_084479.1:7670039-7970039 GCF_027409185.1 Cynocephalus volans
GGCGGGGTTCTGAGCCAAGAGGCGAAAAGCCTCGATGTAGGGGATCTCTTTCCATTTTTTTAGGCACTGGCAGTAGTTAAAGAGGTCTCGTAGAATGTTAGGATCTAGTGTGCCCTCAGGGGGCCATGTGTTTTCATTATCTAAAGGATAATAAGGCCAATCTTGTGTACAGAATTTGGTGAGGAGTTTGGGCTCAATATCCGGCCTGAGGGAAAGGTTGGTGAGGTTTTTCAGAAGGCATTGAAGTGGAGAGTCCCCTAGGGAGGAGGAGGAAGCGCCCATTCTGGTCTCTTAATGGAAATTTAGACAGAAATCGGACAGAGATTAGTGATAAGACAGATCCTTCGGCTGGTTGGGAAAGGCAGGATCCTAGAGGGCATCCCCAGTAGGTCAGGTCAGTCCGGGCAGGTTCAGGTACAAACCAGGAGGAGAGAAGGGAGGTGTGGGTCATCACTCAGACCTCCACTTCTCTAGGGAAAAAGCCCGGTGCGTGAAGGAACCGAGCGCCAGGATTTTCTGGTCAGGTCCCGGACCTGGGAAGTGGAGAGAAGAGAGTGGTGGACAGGAGGGTGAAGGAGAGAACAGAATGGGTCTTTTAACCTCCAACAATGATAGTAAAACTTTACCGGGGCTTTGGAACCTGTTATAGTTTGGGAATTTATGGTGGTCGTGAAGACCATGGTGGGGTGGGGTATGGGCGTTAGGGGCTACCAGACGATCACGGCTAGACTCCCTGTAGTAGCCTGAAAAGGGCCAGTGACCTTTAGGAAAAGGGGGCTTACCTAATGATGAGCCGGTGGTGAGTGGAAGGAGCCAGCGCCGAAAAGAATGGACGAGGGTGGACCGTCAGTGGTGAGTGGTGGAAGGGAGGCCGGTCCTGGCGGGACGGAGCTCCTGAGGGGCGACTTGGAAGGTGTTGCCACTGTGATCCTAAAAGTGTCGCCGCTCGAGAGAAGCTCCGTCCTGGGTTTCGGCACCAAATGAAAGGACGAGTAGACACCATTTGACGATCCACCAGAGAGAGCTCATTTATTAGGCGGCACACACACATATATATGGGGCTTCAAGGGAAGGCTGATTGGCTTAAAATACAAACCCTACTTAGAGGGCAACCAGCGCCATGATGGGGTGTGGCCGAGAAGGACTTATGTGATCAGGGTGTGATCCCTTGGGGCATTTGGGTTCTTACACTAGAACCAAACAGGCCAGAGTCCCCCTCCGTTTCTAATTCAGGGAGACCACTCTTCCGCTTCCCCCCATCCCTCCCTGAAACCACGGCCCTGGCACGGCTGTGTTCTCCTGGTGTGCCCGGCCCCCTCCGCCCCGTGTCCTTTCTCCCTTCCCCCAACCACCCCTCCTTGCTGCCTGCGTGCAGGCTATTATCTAAGGGTGGTAATTATTGCGAGTAAATTGGAAGTTGTTTTCCACAGGGCTGTGTCTCACGCAGGTCGATTTGTATGCTTCCTGGGCACTTGTGACACTCCAGAAATGCCATAGCAATGCCGGGGGCCACCGGACTCACTGACTGCAGGAATAAGAACCCGCATGCAGGTTGTGGTGGCGCAGAAATGAGCTGATGGCTTGAACAGTTTGTAAACTGTAAAACGAGGGCCTGCTATTAGTACAATGGACCATTATTATGACGACTATTCTTTTTCGTGGTATTGTCTTTTTTCCCACTTCTCCACGCCTTTCTGCGGCTCTGCCCCGCCTACCTCGCCCCTGCCCTGAGCTGGTGCCTGCCAGATTTCCCCAGCTGTAGAAGTGGGTTCCTGCTAGCCCTCCTTTATGCGTGCAAAAATCACGCCCATTGGGACACCTTTTAGGGACGGGGCCCACAAAGACACCCAAGCTCATCCCGCAGGGGCCGAGCCACTGATTAAATTATATTCACTCTGACTTTCTGTCATTCAGATTGGCTGGGATGAGGCCAGCTGGAATTAGTGACAAATTTGAAGCAGAGAATATTGACAAAGAAAGGCTGCTTTATTGTCTGCAATGACACATGATAAATGAAAGGTGGCTTTCTGAGTCGAGGAGCTCTTTAGGTAGTGAAAAGATAGGACTTTTTGCTAGCTATTTGCATAGACACACACTTCAAATCGGTAAAATCAGTTTTCTTCCCTCCAGGGCGTTGAAAAAACATCCTTCCTTCTCCAACCCCTTCCTCCCTCTCCAAATGTGAGATCCTTACCAGGAGAAGGCTTTGAAAAGAAAAAGCACTGTTATTGAACTATTCATTCATTCCAAGTATTTTTTCAGCACCTACTATGTGCCAGAACTACTGTGGGTACTGGAGATACACACATGGAGCTAATGTGCTAGAGGAGGAACAGACAACATTAAACAGAGAAAGGAGATACTTTTAAATTGTGGGAAGGGCTCTGAAGAATACAAAGAGGATTAGGGTGATGGGGTAGTTGCCTTAAGAAGAATGTGGGTCAGGAAAGGTCTCACAGGAGAGATGGCTGAGATCTGAATAAGAAGGAGCCAGCCATGCTTAATATTCAGGAGAAAAGTGTTCCTGACAGAGGGAACAGCAAATGCACATACCCAGTGGTGGAATGGGCTCAGTTGTACAAAGAACAGAAAGAAAGCCAATGTGGCTGAAATGAAATGAAAAAGCAGGGTGAGATTTAGAAGGGCCAGATCACACAGGGACGTGTAGGCCACAGTGGAGAGTTTAGATAGTATTTCTGGTGCATTGTGAACTCAGTGAAAGGTCTTAAACAAAGGAGTGAGCTGATCTGGTTTATATTTTTTAGAAAGGATTATTGGGTGCTGTTTGAAGAATGGATTAGATTTTCTTTTCTTTCTTTTCTTTCTTTCTTTTTTTAAAGAGAACCGGTAAGGGGATCTTAACCCTTGACTTGGTGTTGTCAGCAGCATGCTCTCCCAAGTGAGCTAACCGGCCATCCCTATGTAGGGATCCGAACCTGTGGCCTTGCTGTTATCAGCAATACAGTTTCCCAAGTGAGCCTTGGGTCGGCCCTTAGATTTTTCTAATAAGAAAAGTGGGTTGGAGGACAGGGATGTGGATAGGGACACCATTTAGAAAATTATTGGCTGCTTGGGCTTGGGAGGTGGCAGTGGGGTGGGAAAGGTGTAGGGATTCAGGATGTACAGTACTTTGGAGATAGAACTGACGGGACTTGGTGATGGATTGGATGAGGGACAGAGAAGAGAGGTTTGTAGTTTCTAGGTTTTCTGCTTGAGCAACTAAGTGGATGGTGGTGCCATTTACAGAGGCAAAAGTCCAGAGCAGATCAAGTTTGAGGATGGGTTGGGAATGAATAATTCTCTTTTGGACATTTTCAGTGTGAAATGTCAGGGTGGCCTTGTTTTAGGAGTCTGAGTCTCCAATGAGAGGCTTGGACTTAAGAAAGACATTTGGAGTGCTGGCCCATGGCTCACTCGGGAGAGTGCGGTGCTGACAACACCAAGGCCACGGGTTCGGATCCCACATAGGGATGGCCGGTTAGCTCACTGGCTGCACATGGTGCTGACAACACCAAGTCAAGGGTTAAGATCCTCTTACTGGTCAAGAAAGAAAGAAAGAGAGGGAGGGAGGGAGGGAGGGAGAGAGAGAGATGTAGAGAGAGAGAGAGAGAGAGAGAGAGACAGAGGGACAGAGAAAGAAAGAAAGAAAGAAAGAAAGAAAGAAAGAAAGAAAGAAAGAAAGAAAGAAAGAAAGAAAGAAAGAAAGAAAGAAAGAAAGAAAGAAAGAAAGAAAGAAAGAAAAGAAAAGAAAAGAAAAAGACATTTGGGAGTCCTTAATATTCAGTTGGTTCTTAGGATTCTTGGTGACTTGTTCAAAGTTAACCGTAGGCTAGAACAGACATGTGGTGAGATACCCGCTATTACAGATGGCACGTTTCTGTACCCCCAAATTCTTAAGCTGAAACCCTAACTGGTAATGGGATGGTATTAGGAGGTGGGGCCTTTGGGAGGTGATTAGGCTGTGAAGGTGGACCTTCACGGTGAGATTAGTGCCCTTATAAGAAAAGACAGAAGGACTTGCTTCCCTGCCCCCGTCTCTCTTTCTCTGTTCTCCATCAAGTGAGAGTACAACAAGATAGCCACCTACAAACCAGGAAGAGGGCCCTCACCAGACACTTGATCTGCTGGTGCCATGATCTTTGGCTTCCTATCCTCCAGAACTGTGAGAAATAAATGTTTATTGCTTAAACCCCCTAGCAGCCTGAACTGACTGAGACACCTGCCTCTGAAACAACACACTTGGCCTCCATTTGAATGCCCTCGGCTTGTCTCAATCAAGACTTACTCTCAGGGGAAATGCAAAATAAAACTATGAGATACCACTTTTTAATAATCAGAGGGGTAAAGATCAAAAGATTGGAAAACCCTATTAGCAAAGGTGTGAGGAAACAGGCACCTTCATATATTGTTCATAGGACTGTAACTTCATCCATCCCTTATAGAGGGCAATTTCTATCAAAATGAGAAAGACACACTTTGACCCAATGATTCCACTTTTAGGAAATTATTCTAGAAATATACATAGTCACAAAAATACATGTACTAGGATTTTTACCGATGCTATGTTTGTAATAGCAAAAGAATGGAAGAAAACCTTCAAGAGAGGACTGATTAAATAAAGTACATGCTTACAAAGAAATATGTGCAGTCATTAAAACTAAGGAAGCACTTGATGTTACATTTTTAAATTTTAAAAATTGAGATGAAATCCACATGAAATTTGCCATATTAAAATGCACCATTCGGTGCCTTTATGTTTTGATAGGAAACACCCTCTGAGATATACTGGTAACTGCCTACCCTTGTTATAGGCACTGGGAGAAATCACCCTCAGAGACCAATATGGGAAAAAATAAAACTTTATTGCCAGCAGCCAGGACCACACTAGCCAATTCAGAGTGCGGCCCTGCCCCGAGCCATTTTGACTTTCGGTTTTTAAAGCTGCAAGCACTGGCAACTCGGTCACCTGATCAATGCACTAGGAGTTATTAGCCAATGCAAGCAAGCCACTGTACATAAGCTAATTTTGCGGTTAGCATGGCTCCTCCTAGCCCTGCCCACATTTTCCTGCCCAGATTTTTCCCGCCTGAGTTTTTACAAAATGGAGGGGTTTTCTTAAAATGCGCCAGTCCTGTCAACAGCAGAAACATCATTTCACCCTCACTCATCTTCTGTCCCCACCTGTCTACCTCTGCTTGAGATAGCAGGAGAGACTTTTTCTGAAAGGCACCTTTGAAAAGTCTCCGTAACACAGGAGACTGAGAGGATCTGTTGCAGGTGGTAATGTTATCCGTGGTTCTTGCCCCTGGCTGCACATTAGCATCACCTAGGGAGATTTTTTAAATGCCCTTGCCTAGAGCCCGACTCTAGGGATTTTGACTTAATTAGTCAGGGTGGGGCTTAGGCATGATTTTTCAAATTGAGGTGTAATTTACACACACACAAAATGCATAGGTCCTAAGTGTATAGTTCAATGAGCTGCTATAATTGTGGGCACATGTGTAACCACATCGAACATTTTTTTGGCTCTAGTTATTGCCCCGGCCCCTGCCAGCGGCAACCGTTGTTCTGATTTCTATTATAGATTCATCCTGATTGTTCTTGAAAGTCATATAAATGAAATCAGGCAGTATGTAACATTTTGAGACTGGGATTAAAATGCCTTTGGGATTGATCTGAGGGATTCCCTTGTATGGATGGACCAAAGTTTATCCATTCACACCTCCAGGGACATTTGGGTTGTTTCCAGTTTTTGGCTGTAAACAATAAAGCTGCTATAAACATTCCTATACAAGTCTTTTTGTGGAACACACGTATTCATTCCCCTTTGAGTGAAATTACTGGGTTTGAAACTGCCAG
Organism: Cynocephalus volans; assembly: GCF_027409185.1. Lineage (NCBI taxonomy): Eukaryota > Metazoa > Chordata > Mammalia > Dermoptera > Cynocephalidae > Cynocephalus > Cynocephalus volans. The sequence goes on from NC_084479.1 coordinate 7,675,899, forward strand.
TTTCCAAAGCAGTTGTACCAATTTACACTCCCACCAGCAAAATATGAGAGTTGCAGTTGCTCTATGTCCTTACCAACACTGATATTTTCTGTCTTTTTAATTACAGTATAGCGCCGGCCCGTGGCTCACTCAGTAGAGTGCGGTGCTGATAACACCAAGGCCACGGGTTCGGATCCTATATAGGGATGGCCGGTTTGCTCACTGGCAGAGCGTGGTGCTGACAACACCAAGCCAAGGGTTGAGATCCCCTTACCGGTCATCTTTAAAAAAAAATAATAATAATAATTAAATAAGTATAGCCATTCTCATAAGTATGTAGTGATATCTCATTGTGGTTTTAAACTGCATTTCCCTAATTGACAGATTATGCTGATCATCTTTTCATGTGTGTGCTTATCGACCATTTATATATCTTCTCTCACAAGTCGTATGTTCTAGTGTTTTGCATATATTTTGGGATTTTTATTTTATTATTGATTTGCAGAGGCTCTTTAGATATTCTGCATATTAATCCTTTGTCAGATATATAGGTTGCGAATACGATTATCATTTAAATGATCCCCAGTGAGTCTAACATGAATCCAGGACTGAGAACCCCTGGTAAACTAAATATCAGTTGCAAGAGGCTCCCTACTTTTACGGGTCCCCAAATCTGCACCTGAGCGACTATGCCCTATGCCCAATGATTGGTTTGGTTTTTCAATCCGTGTGAACATCCGTGGCTACAGGGGATTTTAGGAGTGAAGGGTACCTTGTCAGTTTTCCTCCTGCGGATCTGCCTGGCTTGGACAGCTTACTTCATCTGAACAGTTCTCTTATACTGACTGTGAGACCTTAGAAAAGTCTTCTCTTGCCTCCACCCTAAAATTTTCCACTTGTAAAACTTGACCTTATTGCCTGAGCCATTCCTACCACTTAGAGATGATGTGTGTCAAAGGGACAAAGACGTGCTTTCTCTTGGATGGAGCAGGCTATGTCCTAGGCACAGAAGGAATGTGGCTTTCTGTATCCTCTCCTGGGACATTATCCTCAGGCTGCCTGTCTGCTCATTGAAAGGGAGAATCAATTTTTAGCACCCTTGGCAACCATTCACCAGGGGACTGGTCCTGGTCTCATTGAATCTGCCATGTACATGCCGCATGACCTTGCATAAGGAAATTAACCTCCCTGAGCCTTCGTTCCTGCAACTGGTAAGGGAGAATATCTTGCTTGTTGTGGTGAAAGTGCCTGGCATAAAGTGGTTGCTCGCGAAGCATTAGTTCCATCGAAAAGGGTGCTGGGAGGTGTGGTTCTGGGAGCAGTGGGGCTAGGCTATGAGAGGAGCTCTCTGCTGCGAGACCTGCCATGCCCCCAACGTGCCCTGGTATCATGTATCTGCCCCTTCCTTCCACACCTTCAGAGGCCGAGACTGGCCAAGGCCCCTCCTGCTGCGTTGTCCTTGCCCTGCCCTTCCTGGCTTATTTGAACAGACCATCCAACGAGTGCCCTTAGGCTCTTTCAGCTCAGAGCAGATGGCTGGGAAGACAATTCTCTAGGACATACAGTTCCTGACTCAGATCTGGACAGGAGTTCAAAGCCTTCGGGCCGGCCCATGGCTCACTCAGGATAGTGTGGTGCTGATAACACCAAGTCCAGGGTTAAGATCCCCTTACTGGTCATCTTTAAAAAAAAAAAAAAAAAAGGCTTCGAAGGGCTGCAGAAAAACTTGACCCTCCTCCCCACTCCTCCTGGCCCCCCATCACCCCCAAGAGCTGGTAGTTTTTACTGTCTCTTTTACTGCCAAAGTGGAAGGGAAACGGACCTCCGACATGAAGATTAGGTGCCCACTTGGAGTTCCTTCTTGGGCTTGCACCGGGGAGTGGTCTTGACTCCAGCATTTGGGAGAGGCACCCACACTGCATAGGGAGGGTTTCTCTGCTGCTGCAGGAGGAAGAGGAGGAAGCTAAGGAAGAGCTCATGCGGAGCTTCCAGAAATGTCCTTGACTTAGGGAACAAGTAGGTACACGGCATCTGGAGAGTCTTCCGACACTCGGCACTGGCTGGAGCCCGTTCGTCTCACAGCCAAGTGTGGGTGGCTATGTCCCAGAACAAGATTTGGGAAGGGAATAGAGGAAGGGTGTCTAGTTCCTGGGTGTAACTCAGATTCCTCTGTGCTATTTCCAGGCCCATCTTGAGGCAGGCACAGGAGGGAGACGGGCAATCCTGGCAAGAGTGGCTGGGATGGGTATTCTTGCCGCCCCCTTCCCCAGTCCCTGTATGGCTTTGGATGTGTCAATCCCACCTAAGGCCTACTTCTAGCTCTCTAACACAATGCCTATTTCTCCCCTTTAGGATTAGTAAATTGACACATCATCCATCCAACAAACATTTACTGAACAGCTACTATGTGAAGGTACTGTGCTAAGCTCTTTGAGGCTGTAACTGTGGAAAAGACAGATATGAGGGTACCTCAAAAAGTTTGTGGAAAAATAGAATTTAAAGATAATATGAATGTTTCCATGAATTTTTTGAAGACCTTCATGTGTCCTTCACAGAGCTTACATGATCATGGGGAGGCCAGACAGGTAACCAGGTGGCCACACTCCATGGAATAAATCCAACGATAAAAGCAGGATGTAGGATCACAGGGGACTGTTGGGAAGGATCAGGGAAGGTTCCTGGAAGAAGAGAGACCTGAGCTGAGACAGGAGTGAATAGAAGATAGTGAGACGAAAAGGAAGTGAAAAGAGTCCAGCAGAAGAAACAGCATGTGAAAAGGCCTGGAGGCAAGATCTGAGTACCTGGAAGCGGTTCAGTTTGAGAAGAGACAGTGTGTGCATGTATGTGGGGGTCATGAGGAGGTGAGACATGAGGCAGGAGAGGTAGTCAGAGACCAGGTCAGGAAAGCCTTGTAAGCCACGGTGAGGAGGTAGGACTTGATCTTGAGGACGATGAGGAGGCTTTGAAGAGTTTAGACAGGGCCATGAGATGATTAATTTGGTGTTTTTGAAAGATCACTTTGGTATCTCAGTGTAGATAAGACACCCAGCTGGGAGCAGGCACAAATGAAAGCAGGAAGACAAGTCAGGAGCTATTGCAATGGTCCAGGCAGTGGAGATGGAGAGAAGTGGTTCAATTTGGGATATATTTTGGAGGTAGAGCCAACAGGACTTAATGATGGATTGAATGTGAGGGGCAAAAGAGAGGGAGGCCTCCAAAATACTTCCCAGTTACTGAGTTGGACAACTAGGCGATTGGTAGTGCAATTCATGAAGATGGGGAACATTGAGGAAGCAGGTCTAGAGGAGGGTAGGAAGACGACTTCAGTGTTATACTGAGTTTGAGTTTCCAGGACGACATGTCCTATAGCCAGCTTTCCATCTAGGTCCAAAATTCAAGAGAGAGGATGAGGCTAGAGACAACTGTGAGGTCTTGAGGGTGAGTGAGGTAGCCCAAAGGGAGCGGAGGATCCCATGTTTTGTGCAGCGGCACTGCCCTGTCCAAGGACTCCCTGCCCTTTGTTGCCTGCTTCACCCCAAATCCTGGAAGCCAGGTTTAGAAGGCACTCATCAAAGACTTTACAACTTAGGGCAAAGACCCTGCAGATAATCCTAACTCTTAACTCCCTCCTTTGTCCCCAGTTCCTGTTATTCCCACAGCATCCTGAGCTGACTAGTTTCCAATGAGAGTTTATCCAGCCCAGCTGCCATTCCTGGGGCATTCAGTTTCCGGTGCCCCCCACTGGCAGAGCCGGGGGGGGGGGGGGGGGATGGTTCCCAGCTAGGCACCCTGCATCCCACCCCTTTCCTCCTCCTCCTGGCTCCCCTGGGACAGATCCCTCTCACCCAAATAGGGGAGATTAAAACCTCAGTCCCAGTCCCCTTTTTCCACCCCTCCAAAACTCCACCCATTTTACAAGAATCCAAGCTAGAAATTGGCGGGGGTGGGGGGACTAACTAGGTACCTAGGAAGCACATATTAAGTTCTTATTGTTTCCAAATAACTTTTTTCTTTCTTTCTTTCTTTCTTTCTTTCTTTCTTTCTTTCTTTTTCTTTTTTTTTCCTGCCCCAAGCCCACTCTTGATCTCCTTGCCCATGAAGACTTCATTGGGTTATTTATACCTGTCTCCAAAAACACTCTCTTCCATTCTCAGTACCAAAGAACGGCATTTTGAGACTCCCAATTGGCTTCCCTCCTCCTTATATGCAGGAAAGCCATGATCTGTGCTGGAAAGAACACTGGGTTGGGACTCAAGGAACCTAGGATTGAGTCCTGTTTCTGCCACTTATTCAAGATGTGACCTTGGAACCCATCACTTCCTTCTTTCCCAGTGGCAGTTCCCTCCCCTGTGGCATTAGACTGTACTCCAAAAAACTGTTCCAACTCTGGCATTCTAGGCTTTGCTCCAACCACCTTTTCAGTTCTGTACATATAACAAGCTCTCTCCTGCCTCTGGACTTTTGGTCATGCTATTCCCTCTGCCAAAATGCTCTTCCCTTCCCTTTTTGTTTAGTTAACTCCTCCTTACGCTTCAGTTCTCTGCTCAAATGCTACTTCCTCAGAGAAACCTTTCCCAGTTCCTCATGGTTTGCTCTCATAACTCCCTGCAGTTTGTCTTCTGAGTGTTCATCACATCTGTAATTTTCCACATGTTCGTGTGATTATTGTTTTAAGCCCATTTCCCCCATGAAACTTTAAACTCTCTGATAGCAAGGACCTGTCTGTTTTGCTCACCACTCTACTCCACCACCTGAATCCTTGCCTGCCCATCTTGTAAAGGCTCAGTATGTACTCATTAGATAAATGAATAAGGAAATGGATAAATGGATCCTTTTCTTCACCTATCAGCAGCTTTCTGTATCTAAGTAGTGTGGGGGTGTTTAAGAGCAGAAAGTCGAAAGCCAGACTGCCTGGGTTTGGAATCCAGCTTTACCATCCACATGCTGTGTAAGCTTGTGTAAGTTATTCAATCTTTCTGTGCCTCAGTTTCCTCCTCTGTAAATGGAAGATAACAACAATATATGCTACCTAACAAGTTTAACGTGAGAATTAAAAGACAGTACGGTCGTCCCTCGTATCTGCAGTTCTGCTACTGTGGATTCAACCAAGCCCGGCTGGAAAATATTCAGATAAAAAACAAAAACAACACCACACACAAAAAAATAATAAAAACAAAAATACAGTGTAACAACTATTTACATAGTATTTACATTGTATTAGGTATTATAAGTAATGTAGAGAGGACTTAAAGCATACAGGAGGATGTGTATAGGTTCCATGCAAATACTACACCATTTTATATAAGAGACTTAAGCATCCCTTACGAGTTTGGTGTCCACAGGGATCCTGGAACCAATCCCCGAGGGCACCAAGGGAGAACTGTGTACGTAAAGTGTGTGGAACAAGGCCTGGCACTTCCGTGCTATATAAGTAATAGCTAATCGTTCTTATTCTGCCTCATCCATCTGTCCATTTCTGCCCTCTGAACTCTCCCACAAAGCCTCATTATCTTATTTCCAGTCTGTGAGTGGTAGTGACTCAGTGTAATTCGCAGATTAGGTTGAAAAGTCTTGTTTTTTAAAATTTTTGTTATGGAAATTTTCAAACACACAGAGAAGCAGAGAGAAGAGGATAATGAACCTCTGTAACAAGCTTCAACAATCATCAACATCTTGGCAATCTTTGTTCATCTATACTCCTCTTTTTTCTCCCCAGACGTCATATTATTTTGTCTGAAAATACTCCAATATGTATTTCTAACAGATGAGGACTGCAAAACAAAACAGAACAAAACAAAAACAAACAAGCAAACAAAAACACTCACAACAATACCACTATCACACTTAAAAAATTAACAGTAATTAGGGAGGGCTTTTAAAACCATTCCCTTGAGAGAAGTTGGGGGAGTGGGAGCCCTCACTTTGCGGCAGATGCATAATGAGAAACAGCCAAGAGACTTAATATATATGTAAAGTGCTTTGAACAGGGTTTGTCACATAGTAAGTGGGAAATACTGGAAACTATTGTTTTGATTCTTTCATTCTATTTACCCACTCTAAATACCCCCAACCCCTCTCTTACTTCCAGGCCGAGTGTGGGTGACCATTTACGAAGGAGGACTAGGAGTCCAGGCTGGGGAGTTTCCTGGGTCATTGGAGCCCTGGGGTGGGAGCTGAGACTCCGGAAGGCACCAAGGAGGACCGAAAGGAAGTAGTGACTGTAGGACTGAGGGGGAGAGAAGGAGCAGCCAGAGCTGGGGAGTTTAAAGAAGGGGGAGCCCTGCAGCTGTGCAAAAATGGGGCTCAGAAAACCCAGTAACCAAAGGGCAGGCAAGCGGAGGGAGGGTTGGTCCTTCCTTCTCGGTGACCAGGGCCTTTGGGGATCACTGACAGTTTGGGGAGCAGAGAGGCAGTACCCGTTTCCTGAGGGACTCTCCTTTAGCTTTTTTTCACAGCCCACAGAGGGGCAGCTGCCTATGACAGCATCCAGAAGCCTGTTTTGCTTCATCTTGAGTTCTCAACAGTTCCAAGGACATGAATGATGATGGCAGACCCTGAGCCAAAGCCCAACTAGAGAGGGCCTTCCCAGACTTGAGAGGAAGATTTTGTGCTCCAGCCTTTCTTTTCCTTTGTATGGAATTCGCCCGTATTTCTTCTCCCTTATTCTCTTCTCACCCTACTCATCCATTGGGTACCCAGGGCACCTGGGCATTCCATCCACCCTGTCTTAGTCTGTTTGTGCGGCTATCACAAAAAACCCCAAATTACCCCAGAATGGGTAATTTATAAACAATAGGAATTTATTTCTCACGGTTCTGGACACTGAAAAGCCCAAGATGAAGGCACCAGCAGGATTAGTGTCTGGCGAAGTGTGGTTGCTCTCTGCTTCCAAGATGACACTTTGCTGTGCATCCTCTCAGGGGAGGAATGCTACATGTTTACAAGGTGGAAGGGCAGAAGAACAAAAAGGACCTAAATACTTCCCTCCAGCCATTTCATAAGGCACTGAAAATTAATCACCTCCCAAAAGGCCCCCCCCCCCCACACACACCTTTTTAAACTAATTTCCTGGACATTAACATTCTAAAGGGACTTTCATCTCCAAGGGACTGGTCCCCACCCCACTGGGAATTGAACCCATGACGCCCGGTTAGAAGTGCAGAATCTTAACAGCTAGACCACAGGCTGGAGTTGCCCTACCTCCTAATACCACCACGTGGGAATTAAGTTTCAACACAAGTATTAACCCCAAAAGAAACTGAGGCCGAATACATATAGCAAAGATTTATTGAACCAAAATGACGCCTGCAACCAAGGAGACACATAGACCAGGGAACCCTAAAAAATGTATTCCAAAGAGGGCCAGGAGAGCTTAATATTCTAATGTTTTATAATCACAGGAAGGGGGAAGGGCCAAAGGAGAGAGAGAGAAAGACATCTCCATCTAATTACTTCATCAGGTTTTCTATTGGTTGTACAGGATAGATAGATTTGGGGTTGTTACTAGGTTACATCCTACATGCAGGGATCTAGGGTAAGGGTAACAAGAAGTATTCTAGGTTATTTTATGGCATTCTGTCACCATTATGTCTGCTTCTAAGTAAATCGGTCTTATGATAACGTTTTCCAGGCCAGGTGACTTATCCCAGATCTCCCAAGGCACCAAAATTTAGCCGACCGGGTCAGAGCAGGTTCTTTTGGTTATCATGAGTTTGGGGAGACATTCACACCATAGCACAGCCCAGTCCAAACTCGACTCGCCTCTAGGAAAAGATGTCATTCGACACTTCAGCAGGGTAAACGAGCTCCTTCACAACCTGGCCTCCAACTACCTCATCAACCTCATTTCCCACCACTCCCCTTTTCTTTCCAGCAACAGGCAATCTGTCACAGTGAAAGAGCACGGATTTGTGTCCATATCAATCTGTTATTGACTTCTGGCTTTGCCATTTCCTAGCTTAGGTGAAGTCATTTTATTTCTCTGAGCCTCAGTTTCCATATCTGAAAAATGGGGATAATCGTAGTACACAAACCACGAAAACAGCCCATCTTCTCTAAGATCCCTTTTAACACCTAACCGTGTATGAATTTTATAAAGAGTTTAAAGTCCTCTGGACATATGATCTATGACTGGGACAATAGCTGACTTTTCAAATAATGAATGCTAAATTAGTGCTTGAGGAATCATAATGTCCACGCTGTCACCAGTACTTGAACAAGGACAATTTCTGTCGGCCCACAACCTCCTGTTTAACGTCGCCCTAGCAAGCCGCTTGAACTCAATCACCACATTTTCCTAAGCCCTGAGCTCTACCTTTGAAAGTGTGACTACATCTTAGTTGGACCTTCTGAAGAAATGATTACAGTGCTACTTCTTCCTCTCTCTCTCTCTCTTCTCTCCTCTCTCTCTCTCTCCTCTCTCTCCTCTCCTCTCTCTCTTCCTTTCTTTTCTGGCGGGTACTTATTTCCTAAATGAAAGCTTTGGCTTGGTTCCTGAAGACCCTTCTTCAATGTGAGTCACGAGACTACGCCTCCCGGGGTGTTTGAATTCAAAGCACGCTCAGTGCCGGGCACAGGCGAGCAAGAAAGGGAGGGTATCCGGGGGTTCTGGGGGCGCAGGCCTGGAGGTCTCCAGTGGCCACTACACTGACGGAGGTCACACAGTATCCTGATACTCGCAAGGACAGCACACATGCGCGCGCGCACACACACGAGATCGCCGCAGCATGGCTCGCATTGGAGTGAAAATCGGAGGGACCGCAGCAGGAGGCCATCCACTCGGCGCCACGCGGAGCGTGATCGCCGCCTAGCCTCCGCGCGCGTAAGTGCAGGCGTGCGACCCTCGTGGGCGGGGCTCAGACAGTGGCGCCGCAGCGCGGGCCGTGGAGCCGAAGGTTGGCCTTGCCCTCGCGTATGCGCACAGAGCATGCGCGGGGCGGGAGCGCGGAATTCAGGTGCGAACCTCCCTCCGGGATAGTCGGAACCTTGCACGCGGGTCATGGAGGCGCCCCGAGGGTTCGTGGAAGCCGAGGCCTTGAGCCCAGAGCAGGTTGCCCGTTTCGTGAGGTATGTCGGGGCCGCCAGGCGGGTCTAGCTCGCAGGCCCTGGCCCGGAGTAGGGGTTGGGGTTGGGTGGCCCTCGGACGGTCCCAGGGGCCTAAACTGCTGAGGCAGAGCCCTGTGAGTCCCGCAGCCGCGCTCTCAGTGTAGGCCGTGGAAATCAGCTCTGCACGGTGACTGGATTTCTATAGCCTAGGAGCCTCCGCTTTTTTGGTCAAATAATCCTCCGGTTTGAGCGCCATGAGAGCCAGAATTTGTAAACCCTACTTGAATCTTTCCAGCCTACCAAGCCCCAGGCCTAGGGGATAGGCATGTAAATATCTTTTTGAGATCGTGCTTTCATTTCTTCTGGATACACGCATTTGCAGAGGTGGAATTGCTGGATCGTGCGGTAATTCTATTTTTAATTTTCTGAGGAACCGCCATGCTGTTTCTGTCGTGGCTACAGCATTTTATATTTCCACCAACAGTGTACAAGGGTTCCAGTTTCTCCACATCTTCGCCAACACTCACTCGCTCCTGCAACAATCACCCCGTTCTCTCACAATCATTATCTTCCTCTCACAGTTCCCCTGTCTCTCATGACCCCTCAACTTTAACAATCCCTGTTCTATTTCTCCTAATCTTCTTCAGTCTCTTCCTGTCCTCTTACAAATGCCCTCACTTCTTACCCCCTAGCACAAAGTATCCCCTTCTCTGTTGCTCATATTTCTGCTCTTAGGCACAATCCCACTCTCACAGAATCTGTCTCTTTCTCCCTCCCTCTTTCTGTCCCTGTCCTTTCCTGACTATCTCTGCTATGTAAGCACTGAAAGAAAACTGACACTTGTTGTCACAGACTCTCTGCACACGTTTTCTTTTTCACCCACCTTCATCTTCTGTCACGTACAGCGACTCTGTGTGACACACTCTGTGCCAGTCATGCTCTCCCTCAATGATACCTGCTCACCAGCTCCTCTCTTGCCCACACTCTCACTCTGATGCCCACTTGTGCGCTCTGTATGCCCTGCTTGCTCCTGCTCTCTGTTGCCCACTCTCTTCTCTTTCTCTGGCATATAGTCTGTCTCTGTTGCCCACGCTCCCTCTCTGGCACTCATGTTCTGTCTCTCATTCTTTCTTAGTCTCTCTCCCATTGTCTGTTTGTCATCCAGTACCCACTTCTCTCGACTGTCACCCACCTCTCTCTGTCTGTCACAAACTTGTTCACATTCTCCCACCCACTCACAGCATCGTTCATCTTTTCAGCTGTCCACTTGCTGTTCTGTCATCCCACCCTCTTTCCGTCTCTGTCATCCTTCCCACTGTGTCCCTCTGTCATCCCTTTCACCCATTCTCTTCCTGTTGCCCACCCTTGTCCTATCACCCACTCTCGGCCTGTCATCCACCCTCTTTATCTATCTGTCTCTGTAAACATTCTGAGTATCCCCTGCTTTTTAATATAAGGAAATTTTAATATAAACATTAAACCGATAAATGAGATAAGGTATAAAGAAACCCCTATGGTACTCTAGGGCTAAGGGAGAGGACCCAAGGGAGGACAAGCTTAGAAGGACACTTCCTCCCCAAGGCTGAAGTTTAGACCTTTGGGGAAGGTGCAGTCCAGCGTGCTGGATAGCAGAGAAGTTTGCTGGTTTGCCCAGGCTGGAGCTGGTGTGCAGTCCCAGAGCCAGCAGGCAGCCACTCCCTGGAGTGCAGACAGAGAGCAGACCATCTGCAACCAGTAGTGTGGGATGCCGAAGGGGTGGGGGCCTGCAGAGGGAATCCGGGTGCCGGTGCAGGCAGGAAGACTTTGAGAGCTGGTTTCCAGGTAGAGAGGGCTGCGAGAATGTTATCTCTAGGTTAGGCAGAGGCTTAAGGGTCATCGAGGGACTGTGTCTTCTGGGTGTGTGGCTGGGGCCAAGCTCTACTAGATAGCATGGTACAGCTGCTAGAAACTTCAGGGGATCCCCGTCCTCCTGTAGTGTCTCTCCAGCGCCCTCTACTGAGAAACCCTAACATGGTCACTGTAAAGGAATTCTGTCCATTATCACAGAGCAGGTATTGAGGGGTGAGTTTGGAACCGAGAGGCAATAAATAGTGACTGGCACAGTCATCTTCCCTCTCTGTTGCCTAACTTCTCTCTCTGCCACTCACTGTGTCTGTCCCACACCTTGTCGCACTCTCTGTATCCACTCTCTTGCTGTCACCCATCTACTCTCTTTCTCCATGTCACCCACCTTCTCTTTGTCTTCCTCTCTCTCGCTGTCTCTCTCTGCCACCCACTCTCTTTTTGTGTCTCTCTGTTGCCCTCTCTCTCACTCTCTTCTGCCTGCTTGTTTGGTCTGTTGCTTACACTTCGTCACCCAGTTCTCTCTGCTGCCCATCCTCCCTCTCGGTCGCCCTCTTTGTCACCCATCCTCTCTCCATCACCTGCTTGCTCTGTCTCTGTGTTATCCACTCTGTCCCTGTGTTGCCCATTCCATTGTTCTGTCCTGTGCTCTCTCTCTGTGTTGCCTTCCTCCTCTCTTACCCTTTGTCTGCCCTCACTCTTTCTTTTGCATGCATTCCCTCTCTGCCACCTGCCCTTTCTCTTTCGCCCACCCTTTCCCTCTGTCTTGTTTGGCCACCTTCTTTATGCCACTAATCTCTCTGTGTCACCTACTGGCTCACTGTGTCAGTCACCGTCTCTTTCGCCATTCTGCCAGTCACGTGTTTGCTCACTCTCCCTCTTTCTGTTGCTCACTAGCTTGTTCTCTCTGTGGCAGCACAGAGACACATACTCTGTTCTGGGCCCTCCCTTGACATTCTCACACACACACACAGACACACACACAAGTACACACAATCTCCATGTTACATACACTTCCTCTTACACCTTTCTTACAACACTGTCAAAACACTTTTTTTTTGCAACCCATTCTTTTTTTATATATTCTCTGCCTTCGTAACACATAACACTGTCAATTTCTCTATCATACACTGTCTCCCTCTTAACACCCTTTCTGTTTTTCACATTCACGGTATCTTTAACATGTTTTTTATACTCTCTCTCTCCATTCTTTCTCTGTTGTTCTTGCTTACCTGTTCTCTTGCTAGCTTCCTGGGTCTGTTGTTTATGCTCCCTTTCTATGTGGCTTTCTCCCTTTCTCTTTCAACAGCTTTATCGAGATATAGTTCATATACCATACATTTCACCCATTTAAAGTGTAGAGTTCAGTGGCTTTTAGTTTATTCATATCCATCACCATAATCAATTTTAGAACACTTTTATTACCCCAAAAAGAAACCTCACATATCTTAGCCGTCACCCCCATTCCTTTACAGCTCCCAGCCTAGGCAACCACTAATTTACCTTCTGTCTCTGTAAATTTGTCTTTTTGGACATTTCATATAAATGGAACCACATAATATATGGTTCTTTGTGACTACCTTCTTTCATTATGCTAACAACCACTGTTAACATAATGGTTTCAAGGTTCATCCACGTTGTAGCTTGTGTCAGTGCTTCATTTCTTTTTCTCGCTAAATAATATCCCATTTTATGGATATACCACATTTTGTTTACCCATTCACCAGTTGAATAGACGTTTGGATTGTTTCCACTTTTTGGCTATTATGAGTAATGCTGTTATGAACATTCGTGTACAAGTTTTTATGGACATGTGTTTATGTCTGTCTTGGGTATATACCTAGGAGTGGAATTGCTGGGTCATATGGTAACTCTATGTTTAACATTTTGAGGAACTGCCAGACTATTTTCTAAAGCAGCCACACCATTTTGCATTCCTGCCAGCAGTGTATGAAGGTTCCAGTTTCTCCACATCATTGCCAGCACTTGTTTTTCTGCTTTTTCAGTTATATGAAATAGTATCTCATTGTGGTTTTAATTTGCATTTCTTTGATGGCTAATGACGTTGAGCATCTTTTAATGTGCTTATTGTCCACTTGTGTATCTTCTTTGGAGAAATGTCTGATCAGATCCTTTGCCTATTTTTTAAACTGTATTGTCTTTTTATTGTTGAGTTTTAAGGGTTCTTTATATATTCTTTGAGGTTATTCCAATCTTTTTCTATTATTCTCAGGCCAGCATTTGATGAGCTATATATATAAGTCAATTCAAAAGTTAGTATGTACAGTTTTACTTTTTGAAGCTAAGAATTCTAGTATTTTCTTTTACAAATACACTTACATGAATGGATGAAGGTGTGTATGTGTGTATGTTTTACTGTAGTATTGCTAGTGATAACAATTTTTTTTAAAAGAAACTACATATTTATTGATAGGAAAATTGTTAAATAAAATCTGGTATGTCCATTCATTGGCATACTGTGTAGCTGTTAAAGGAAGAGTGTAGTGTAACATCAGAGCATATTAATATAATTCTTCTTAAAATTCTTGCTAATTTCAGGACACATGCAGATTCTTTTTCCAATACCCCAGCATCTCAGTTTCGTGATCTCCATTTCTCCAGCTGTCTTGTTCTCTCCCTTACCCTCGCTTACCATCATGGTTATATCATATACGTTGTCATTACCAATTACTACACCCCTCCTGTACTGGCTACCTTGCAGAGACAGATGGACACATACCAAGAGGCTATTAAAAGGTTTATTAGACACATAATGAGACTTACTGGGGAAAGCTGGGCAGGTTTCCAGACTTGGTCTGAAAGTGGCTTGAGAGAGCAGGGAAGGGACATAGGCTTGGGGTTTTTATCATGGTTAGGGGGTGGGGCTCGGGTGAGGGTTCTTTTATGTGGATTGAAACTTGCATGGATTTAACTTCCTTCTGGTGCCGAAGGAGGAAGCATCTGGGATTTTTTTTTTTTTTTTTTAGCTTGCCCAGAACTGGGGCAGAAAGGGAAGAGGGAGGGGTGGAATTTAAAAGATGACTGGTAAGGGGATCTTAACCCTTGACTTGGTGTTGTTACCACCACACTCTCTTAAGTGAGCTAACCGACCATCCCTGTATAGAGATCCGAACCCATGGCCTTGGTGTTATCAGCACCACACTCTCCCAACTGAGCCACGGGCCGGCCCGGAATCAGACTTTTTATTACACCTCCATTATCTCACTTTCAAGCATCCTACTCTCCAACCTCTACCTTACTCCCTGTAGTACACCATTTCCAGCAGCCCTTGATATCACTGGGACCTATAGTCCACTGATACTGTCTTCCTTTCACTGTTGCTCATCTGTCTCATGTCCTCATTTCCCTCCTTTTGTAGTTTGCAGTGCAGTCAGTAATTATGGAGACTTGCTTGTGTATAACTTTAACCTTTTTCTCTCACACTTCATTATACTTGTTTGGTAAGACCACACCTTCATGTGGTAGGCAGAATAATGACCCCTCAAAGATGTCCACATACCAGTAAATATGTTATCTTATATGGCAAAGAGGAATTAGTGTCAAAGATGGAATTAAGGTCACTAATCAGCTGACCCTAAAATAGGGAGATTATCCTGGAATATCTGAGTGGGCGCAGTATAATCACAAGGGTCCTTAAAAGTAGAAGAGAGAAGCAGAAGAGGAGGTCAGAGTGACGCCATGTGAGGAGGACTCAACCTTCTCACATGGTGTAGTGGATTGAATTATGTTCCCCCAAAACTCACTGAAACTTGAATTGTGTCCCCCAAGTTTTATGTATTAGAAACTTAGCCCCCACTGTGACTGTTAAGAGGGTGGGAAATTCTATTATAGCAGTTGAAAGGTGGAGCCTTGAAAAGGTGTAGGACCATGCTATAGTGAATGGATTAAAAATGGCAGTCAAGGGCGTGGTTCTGAGGGCTTTAAAAGAAGAGGAGAATCTGTCTGTGTCTCCGCTCTTTCTGCTTCCACCATCTTGCAATGTGAGACCCCTGGGTCGCTGTCGCCACCACCAGATGGACCTTGGACTTCCTATCCTCAGAAACTGTAAGCAATAAATTTTGTTTTCTTTATAAATTACCCAGAAAAACAAAAAGTGTTGGCAAAAAGGTGAAGTTAAAATATTCATGCATTGCTGGTAGGAATGTAAAACGATGCTGCCACTACAGAAAACAGTTGGGATTTCCTCAAGAAGCTAAATATAGTTACCACACCGCCCAGAAATTCCACTCCTAGGTACATACCCAAAGGAATTGAAAGCAGGGATCCAAACTGTTAACTTGTATGCCAACATTCATCACAGTATTATTCACAATAGGCAAAAGGTGGAAACATCCAATAGGTACATCAATGGGTGAACGGATAAACACCAATGTAGTATATCCAAACAATGGAATTGTTTAAAATATTATTCAGGCACAAAATAAAATGGAGTTCTGATACATGCTACAACACGATGAGTGAACCCTGAAACATTATGCTAAGTGAATTTAAGCCTGACACAGAAGGACAAATATTGTATGATTTCACTTATATGGAATATCTCGAACAAGCAAATTCATAGAAACTGAAAGTAGGTTAGAGGAGCTGGGGTAGGGTAGAATGAGGAGTTATTGCTTAATGGTTACAAAGAGTTTCTGTTTGGGGTGATGAAAAAGTTTTGGAAATAGTGGTAATAATTGTACAACATTATCAATGTAATTTACACTACTGAATTGTACATTTAAAAATAGTTAAAATGGTAAATTTAATGTTAAATTTTATGTTACAAGTTTACTACAACTTGTAAAAATTAATAATGTACTATACCAAAATCCATTGAATTGTACATTTTAAATGGATGGATTATATGGCATGTGAATAATATCTTAATAAAGCTGCTAAATAAATAAAACAAAAGAATGAGTAACTTGGCTTAAATGCTCTTTACGTTCTCTTCTGTCATTAAATTCTGAGACTTCTTTTTAAAGTTTGAAAACAGTTTATATCCAGTATTAAAAATTTAGGAACTCTAAGGGATGCTGATAATGGGGGAGGCCTTGCAAGTGTGGGGAAGGGGTTATATGAGAAATCTCTACAGTTTCCTCTCAATTTTGCTGTGAACCTAAAACTGCTCCAAAAAAGTAAAGTCTTAAATTTAAAAAATTCGGGAAATCTCCAATTACGTTCCAAGTTTTGGGTTCAGCTAAACATTTCAAGAGCACAAAGCCTGGCACATGGTTCTAGGTAAGTATTAGTTATCATGATCATTATCCTCTTTTTCAAAAAAGCCCTGTAAGACAAGTATGAGTAAGGCCATTTTAGATAAGAATAAACAGACTCACAGAGGACGAGTGATTTTCTCAATAAACCTCTCAGCCTGGAACTGAGTGAGCTGGGATCTGAAGTCATACTAGCCTGTCTCCACAGCCCAGGCTGACACCACTAGTTTGTTCCCAGCCCGATCTATCCTATAGAATTGCAGGCATACAAATCTGATCACGCTTCTGCTCACTATGAATGAAATTTTACCATTTTACCTGGTACCTTTTTCCACACAGATACATGGACAATACACCTCGAAGCAGTGCGAAAATGAGAAATCCTGTTCAAATGATAGACATTCAGAAATTCAGCTTTATAACTTTATGTTTTTGACAGCCTCTAGTAAAGTTAAGATCGGACTAAGGGAAATTTTATCGCTGTACCTTCTTTTGTGAAGTCAAAGCCTTCAAGACAATACTCAGAATTCAATAAATAGGTTTTCTTATGTAGATGAACAACGCTTTAAAGTAAATAAGGGACAGCAGTGAAGGGCAGGTCAGGGACAGATACTTCACAAGCCAAGTGAATGTTAACATTTCGTATTATACTTAGCAGGGATGTATGATAATATTACTTCGATTTTTTGCTGATCCTGCTTAATTTCTGTATCCAGTTGTTTACTTTTTTCGTTTTCTTCCTGATGTCTTTTTTGCGGCTGTACCTTTTGATACTTCAGGTGATCTACGTTCTGCCCTAGTTCATTAGCACGGTTCTCATTTTGGATAGACAGTGATGCCAATTTCTTACTATCCTGTTGATTCTTCTGTAGGACCTGAGAGCATATAGAATATTTTAGAATGAAAAACTGCATCTGCATCTCTCACATTCCTCAACTAAACTTAATCTTTTCATTCAGTGATAAAGGCAGGCATTTTCCCTAGATTTTCATTTATTTTTGATAGGCTCACAAACAATTGCTTACTCTTCTACATGTCTAATTTTGCAATTGAGGAAACCATAATAATTTTCATCAGGTATGTAAACATATAAAGAATGATGAGACTTTCTGATGCTGACAAACTAACAGAACAAAATAGACCTCTGCTTTTTTATTAGTATTTTAATTTTAAAAATATTATATGTACATGAGAACAATTAAAACAGTACAAAACTAAATTTATATTTAAAAAGACTCTTTCTTATCCCAAACCCTAAATCTACCTGTCCTGCTCCCTGACACAAAATTGCCAATTTCTTAAATATTCCTCCAGAGATAGTTTATGCATATGCATGCAAATAGCTTCATATATATACAATATAGACTACTCTCCACTTCCCTTTTTTCTACTTAGAAGTCTTTTCATATAGATTTGTTCTTTCTATGTGACTGCACAGTATTCCAGTGTCTCTTGTTTTTATATACAGCTGTAGCCTAAATCACTAATCCCCGAGTTAAGATGATCAGAACTGACACCGCTTTCTCTGAGTGACCAGCCATTATGATTACTATTTTAACATTTATCTTAAGTAAAGCTTCTCCTCATCTAACTAAAATTATCTATCGATATAGCATTAAAAGTTTGCTAACATTTTCAGTGTTTATACTACTCAACACAAGCAGGTTTTGTCTGATTAAACTAAGAATTCAGAGACATTGCAGCTTAGAGCAGTGTTACTCAAACTATGGTCTGTGGACCATTACTAGACTGTTGCTGTCAGCCTACACCAACAAGCAGCCTACAGTAGCTGATTCAGTTGACATCGTTTTTGTACAGGACTTTTTTTTGTTTGTTTGTTTTTGTCTTTTTGTGACCGGCCGCACCGCACTCAGCCAGTGAGCACACCGGCCATCCTTATATAGGATCTGAACCCGCGGCAGGAGCACTACTGTGCTCCCAGCGCCGCACTCTCCCGAGTGCGCCACGGGTTCGGCCCATCCATACCTGGATTTGGATACTGGCTTTGCCACTTACCATTGATAATAACAGCAAAAATTATACTACTAGTATTTTTAGTGCCTTTTTAATATAACATTGAAAATATCAACGTACATCCTGATAATCTTACTTAAAAGTGATACACAGTTGCCACTGTCTTTTGCATTTGTTCCATAGATGCTCAAAAGTGCACCTTTGTTAGCATTAAACTATTAATGCAGCACACAGCTCTCTACATATATCTAAAGACATTTAAAGAAAACCAGATTTTAGATTTTTAGAATTTAAAAAATTTTTAGTTTTAAAAATTGAAATAACTACATTGTACCAATAAAAATACTAGTATGTCAGTATTTTTTAAGAGGCATGATATGTTTGAGTACTGACACTGGTACTGTCATCACCATTATGTGACTCTGAACGAGTTATTTTACCTTCCTAACCCTTAGTTTCCCCATTTGTAAAACAGATAAAAATACCCACTTCATTCAAGGATTAAATAATGATTAAATACATATATAACATCTGGTATGTCTATGGCACTATGTGGACACTCAGTAAATGGGAACTGTGTCTTCCTCATCATCCAGCACTATCCTCATCCCCATCAGCAGTGTATGGATATGTCAAAGGCACAGAAATTTCTAAAATTACGTGTCTTCTTTCAGTCCTCTACTGTATCAGATGTTTCTTTTGAGGTTAAGTTCTGTACCTTTGTTTTCCGTTCCTTATCAGTACCATCAGCAGGAAAGGATATACAGCAGGAAATATGGAAAACGAAAAGGCATGAAAGTTCACAAACCCTACTAATAATCTTTAATCTTTTACTCCCTACCATTTTAGCTGTGTGATATATAGAAAATAAAATCTTTTCTAAATCTATAAAGAAGGCTTAAATTAGAAATGTACAGGATAAATAGATATATTTATAGAAATAGAAAAACAATAATTCTGGTTACTACTTATTAATGTTGAGTATAAGAATTGCAGTCACAACTAAAGCTAGGATATAAACCTATGAAATTATAAATAAAATTTCATAAAAACACAAAAGAAAAAATTTCCTTGTTTTATTCTACTAATGTCTTGTTAAAATGAGTACTTTGTTAGACATCGTAGGCCTGATTTAAAGGGTCAAGAAGTGAAGAGGAATTGATCCCAAGACTCTCAGAGGTGAATTCCTAAGTGGAAATAAATATTCTGAAGGAAAATGGAAAGTGTGACATAATACAACCACCATGTCCTCCTTTAAGCAGTTCAAACACTCAAGTCATATTATTTTAACTTGGTGTTGCCTTGAGAGGCTACTTAGGTAGCGACTTTTAGTGGAGATATCCAGATGTTTGAGGTGGCATTAGACACCCTAGGGAGAGGGACTTTTTGGACCTCTGCCTCCCCACTTAGAACAGGACCTGATACACCAGAGATATGTAGTAAACATTTATCTTGTTGGAAGAAAATAGCCATAGCACAGTTTCAAAAATAATAATAATAATAATAATAATAATACTCTAAATCAACTACAATTCATCTCTACCTACAATGGAAACAATATGAATATTGTTTCTACAATATGAAAGCAATAGATTATGAGATGAAAAGAACCAGAGAAGACATTGTAGAAGGTTCATCATGATCAGGCTAACACAGCAAAGCACCAGGAAATGGCTTCGTTACACAAATTCTCTCTGTAGTATTTCACATGGAATAGAATTTTTAGCTACTTCTCTGAAGTTATAGCTAAATCCAATCATTAGGAAATCACTCAAAGTTATTTACGTTTCTTCAGAGTTCAGAAAACTGTCTGAAATAGTTCCCATTTGTTTAGTGTCTACAAAGTGCCATGTTCATACCAGATGTTTCATATATATTATTTAACTGTTATTTAACTCTTTGTCCTTCAGAAAAGGACACTATTTCTGTGGTTATCTTTATTTTTTACCACGTGGCTTTTGATACTAAGATTAAAATAATGTACTTCTTGAATGGAGAAAAATTCTACCCAGGCTGGCTGGTTAGTTCAGTGGATTAGAGTACAGCCTTATAACCCCCAAGGTCATGGTTTTGGATTTTTATACTGGCCAGCTACCAAAAACAGAAAAAGAAAAAGTAAAATTCTAGCTAGATTGTAAAATATAGAAAGCGACCAGCACACTGGAAAAGTTGCCGTCAGTTTCTATTCATGGTAAAAACTGATTCCCACTTCTTTCCTAACTCAGGAGGAGAATCAGGAAGAGTTAAATAACTTTTCTCAATTACATTTTAAAAGTTTCCTGGACTCCCAGCTTTGCAGCATCCATCTTTTTACGGAACTTTCTGTAATTTTACCTTCACAGCAAGATCAGAAAGATCTTTGTTTTCCAGTTCCTGTAGCTGCTTTTGTGTTTCAGTTAGTTCCACTTTCGCCTGTTCTGCTTCATGCTCTGGTTTTGTTACTTTCAGAGAATACTGTTTGCTTACGGACTTGGCATCGTTACCTTCACCGTAAAAATAATAGTAATAAGAATTATAAATTAAGTAAATAAAAAACATTAAAACATGTAAAACATAAAAATGCTCTACTCTAAAAATCCAGCTGGGCGGTGTTACTATTTAAGACAAAGCGTTAAAGACCCAACCGTCCCCACCTATCCCCATCAAACACAGCTTGCCACCAAGGCTCTTGATGATTAGTTCCTTAATGATTGTTCCCATCTGATGCCATTAATCTTCTCATTGGTTCATCTTTTGTGTTTTAGTGTGACACTTCTGATCCTCTGAATGTGCAGTTGAGCTTTGCTGGCATCAACCTCCAGTTAAGAAATTTATTTGGAGCAACTCTGTCCTCTTACTTAGTCCACTTTGGTTTCCTGCCTCCCATAATTTGTCTCCTTGAATTCTTTTCTTTTCAATTAGTATAAAAATTTTTGAATATATACAAAGAATAATAAAATGAACCCCCATCACCCAGATTCTAGAGTTATCAAGATTTTGTCACAGTTATTTCAACAGTTCTTGTTTTACTTTACTTAAATATTGCAAAGCAATCCCAGATGTCATGTCATCTCACCGACACATACTTCAATAAGCATACATACAAAATATGGACATAACCAAAATGTCATTATCACACTTAACGATATTAATACCCACCAGTCCATATTCAGACTTCTCCAATTGTCTCAAAATGTCTTTTACAATTGGTTTATTTTAATCAGGATCCAAACAAGGTCCACGATACATCTGATTGCTACATCTCTTAAGAACTGAGCCCCTCCCTTTTCATTACATTGAACTCATTAAAGATTACTTCTTTTAAAATGATTTTCTTATCAATGTTTAGAACATAGAGAAAAACAGAATATAGATATATCTATATCTTCTCATTCTAAGCCCAGCTACTTAGACCCTAAAAGCTTGGTTTTGATTTGCTCTGAATAGGCAACTGTCTCTGAACTAGACTGGCAAACTCGTGGCAGTAGGAAATAGGAGTCTAGAGCTGACAGGATGAATAATTGCCAGGGACAGTTTATGACACTGTTATAGTTTGTTATAATGCTATACAGAAAATGTTGTAATTTTTAAAATAAAAATTAGTTACTGAACTAAATGCATTGCAGATGTCTTCTGGCTCTAAAACTCTATAATTACTTGACTAAGTTTAAAATACGACTACTATATTTTAAAGACTCCTGGATTATTTATCAATTGCTCAGCACACCAATATTTTATGAGGCACTAAAAAAAAAAAATAACAGTGCCAATTACAGGGTGATAAAATGCTAAGCTGCCATTATTTGAAAGATGCATCCAAATTTCAGGTATATTAAAATGTGAAAAAAAATGTGTATTGGAAATGATGAAATACAGTACTGTCCTGTTATTACTGTTGGCTGGAGGAGCTGCTATTTGGGAGGTCTTTAATGAGAGGACTTTGAAAAGTAAGCACACACTGACCCTTCTGCTAGTCACCATCTCTTAGGCTCTTTAGGAAAGCTCCAAGCTGCCCTTGGTTCTAATGAATAAGAGGACCTTCTCTGTGAAAGCTCAGGTATCCTCTATTTTAAATCAACCAGGATGGATATACTATGCTACAAAAGCACACTTGTTTAGTGAGACCTGTGGAAAGAGAAGCTCTTGGAAAGAGAATCATTCATTCCAGGGGTAAATATCCTCAACTTACACAGGCAGTACCCTGAAATCTTGGGGACAGAAAAGCCATTTAAATCCTTAGATCAACTCCTAGATACTCCTAAGAGGGGTCGACTGGCATTTGACGCTGCCTGTGACAAAGGAGCACGGTGAAACTCAATTAAACATCCGGGTTAACTGGAGCTGGGATGATGCACAGAACATCACTAGGAACAAGGAAGGAAAAAGCTTTGGGAAAGGAGCTAAGAAGAGGTTGAGGAGGAGGACCAACAGCCAGAAACTAAGCTTGCAGCAAAGAGGAGAGAAGTGGGAAGGCAGCTTTCTTTTTGCTGCCAGCGGTTTGAGACACACCATGATTTATGTAGTTTGAGTGTGATTATAGCCTTGGGCTTGAAGAAAAGGAAGGTAGTATTTCCCTCAGTTCCCCTACATGAGACCAGAGAGTTGTTTTTCACTGGAGTTGGGGAAAAGAAATGCTCTATTCCTTCAAATCTTCACTGAATTTCAAAGCAGTCAGGGCTGATACTTTCAGTATAGTGGGGGGAGTGGGAGAACCAAAAAAGCCTGAGGTAAGGGAGGCCTAATCTAGCTGAGGATGAGGAGAGGATGGTGTATATACCCTCAATGTGGCAGAATTTAAGACATAAGAGAACGTGAAAAGCTTGGCTCACCTAAGAGAACTGCTCCCGAGAATAAATCCTGATATCTTTAGAGAAATAAAAATCATCTACATCTAAAATATAAAGTGGATTATTTTCCATGCAGCAGAAAACCTCCCTTAGTCTTCATTTTTGGTCCTCTTTGCTAAGAGCTATTCATAAGGTCATAATACTGCAGTTCAGAAGAAAGGCACAGAGCTAAGTAATTGAGAAAATGCCTCCTCTTCAAACAGATGCAGTAAATAGAAGCTATAGAACGGTTTAGGAACTGTGTAACAAGGGAGATTAACAAACTATCTGCAGTGTTAGTGGAAGGATGGGCAGAGAGCTCCAAATGTATCACTATCACAGAGCTGAGAGAGTACATAGAGGGAAGACACAAGCTGGATTGTCCACAAAATCAAATTACTGAAGTCAATGCAAAACAAGAGAAAGTCTCACAGAATGCAGAGTTAAAGGGAAAATAAATCAAGATAAGAAAAGAGAAAAAGAGAGACCTAGATGGCTGGTCCAGGAGATACAATCTATGCATACTAGGAATATCTGAAACAGAGGACAGAGCAAGTGGAGCTGAAACAGTAATGAAGGAGCTAACTGAAGAAAATTTTCCAAAGTTGAACACACTAGATCTACAAACGGAAAAAGTGCACAGGGTACCTTTAAAATTCAGTGAAAAGAAAGCAATACCTCGACATATTCAGGTGATATTTTAAAATTTCAAGGATAAAGAAAAAAATTCTACAGGTATCCAGGCAGAGAGAGCAAGTTACCTATAAAGGGGCAAAAGTCGGGCTGACTTCAGATTTTTCTCTTGCAACTCTAAATGCCAAAAGACAATGGAACAATATCTACAGAGTTTTTAAGGGAAAATAATTTTGAGCCAAGAATTATGTACCCTGCCAAGTTATCATTTCTGTACAAGGGAAACTGGACGACATTCTCAAATATGCAGATTAAGAGAGTATGTCAACCAAGAACCTTCCCTGAAAAGTTTGCTGAATAATTTACTGCAGCAAACAGAGAACACGAACTCAAGTAACTCAAGAGTAGGGAGGCAGTTGTATGGAAGATTTAATGTTGTTTTTCAGTTAGCCTGGAATTGCAAGCTTGCCATGAGACACATACTGTCCAGATCCCAGGAAACCTAAGAAGCTATACAGGTTCCACCCTGAAGCCCATCAAAATCCAGCAGGACCCTAAGATAACATCAAGGATGGGAACAGAAACCAGATGGATCCTTGGTGAGACCTTGTGTCCGGCTCCTGCTCAGAGCCCTCACAGCTCACACCCCCTCCCTCCTTTTCACTTCCCACATTCCATTCCCTCAACCCCCTCTTTACAAACCCTCAGTAAGTCTGAGTTTTTGAGATGGTTTTAGTCTGGCCGTTCTCCTTCATGTTTACTGGAGAGATGGATTTACCCAACTTCTCTCCTCAGGTCACTGGTGTTCCAGAGTAAAAGCTGACTTCCCATTCCACGAAAATAAATAAATAAATAAATACAATAAGATACAGAGTGTAAAATTAATGTTAAAATGAATTCCAAAAAATGAAGACTAATAATTTAAACTAAATAACTATTAAAATGAGTTAGAAAAATATCTCAAGACATATTCCTAGATGCCTACTATAATATTTCTTGATAAATGGCCAGGGGACTTGCAATCAAGATGGTGGAATGAATAGATGGTCCCCAGCATCACCTTCTCCTACAATCAACCTATTTATAACTATTAAAAAGCAATGACTGCCAAGCTGGGGCTGCTAGAGCTCAGGGGAAGAGGAGAAAAGACCAACGGAGTTCATGAAGGCAGGAAAAGCCACGATGAGAGAAAGAAAGGACCACTGTGATCGTTCGAGGCCCAACCATTTCAAGGTTGGCCCTGGTGAACACATAGAGCAAAAGCTGGCAAAAGCCACAGCTGTGCACTTTGTGTGAAGGTGCTTGGAGGTGGCAGGGGAGAAGAGGGCCTCTGTGGCCCCCAGGCCAGCAAGAACACTAACAGGGTTCCCGTGGACCCACAAAGGAGTGACAGGCCACAGACAACTGAAAAAAGGAGCCACTCAGAGGCCAGTTAGTTATTGCAAGGGACCGGCGCATGGCCCGTCCCATCAGAAGTGTTTGGAGTGTGGGTGGCGGGGGAGACGAGCCACTGGGGAAACATTGGGACACAGCATGGACAGCTGATTTGCCCTCCAATCAGCACAGGACTAGTCAGTGGAGACTGGTCAGGAATACAGAACTGCAGGGCCTGCTGTGTGCTAAAAAGACTCAGAGCCAGACCAGAGTTTCCACACAACCCTGGTGAACCAAACCACACAAAACCCAGAAGTGCTTACAAGGTCAACCATTAAAAGCTGAACTGCACAAAAAGCCTTCTCCAGAGAATCAGCAGCAAAGCAGCAATTTAGCTCAATTACAGGGCTCAAGTGCTGCTCCCCACAGGAAGTTCCCCCATTTTAGAAGTAAACAAAGGGCAACAAATTAGTTCCAGTGCAGAGTTTAAGTGGTTGGAAAAGCGAATAGTCCAACACAAAAGTGAAAGAAGAAAAAAAAAACCCCACAGATCAGAGACAAAGTTCTGATATTAACCAGTAAAGTTCTAACAACCCCAAAGAACACCTGTAAAACCTAGGACTGGAAGGCCCCCAGGCTCCTAAGCTGGGGTGATGGGGGGCCGAGGGCCTCAGCCAGGCACCCCCAACATCTGCATCCAGCCCAGCTATGACAACCAAGCTGTGACCAGAAGCACCCCAGGCTGCCGGGGTGGTGGAGGGCTGAGGTCCTCAGCCATGCCCCACCCCTCCTGACATCCACATCCAGCCCAGCCATCACCGAGCCATCATCAGAAACCCCCTGAGCTCCCCTGCCAGAATGAGGGGGGTGCCACAGGTCTCAGCCATCCCCCCCTTCTTCGACCCTCTCCCTCTCCGTTTTTCCCTCTTCCCCTTCCCCCGACAGCTCCACAACAGCATCTTAGAACATATGATACTAATAATAATGATAATAATAATAATAAAGTTAAAATAAAATGAATCATGGACTTGAGAAAAAAAAGGCCAAAAAAACCCATTAAGGCAACAGAGTTTCAGTTACAACCCAGAGTTCACACTGTATGAAATCTCAACATAATAAAGTTCTTTTGATAACTAAGCTTCACATAATAGCTCTAAACCATACCTTGTTATACCAGATTCAAGCTACCATAGCTTCAAAAACTAAAGTAAATGTCACTACATCAGAAGCAATTTTAGAAGCTTTTTGTTCTCATACAAGCTGATTTACGGGATACTATTACCTGTTTTCATTAATTCTTTGATCAAATCTTCCTTCATCTTGATGTTAATTGTAAGTTCTCTCATTTTTTGTTTAGCTTCAGTAAGTATGTGTTCTGAATTCTTTAATTTTTGCAAATTCATCTCTTGACTTCCCTGGAGCCATTCCATTTTTAAATCTTTAAAATAAAAGAAAATCAAGAAATAAAACTATCTGCTTCAATAGAAGTAGAGTTAAAAAAGAAAAACAGACACAAAAGAAATTTAAAGGTAACAGAGGGAGAGATAGAAAAGAAGGGAAGACAAGAAAAAAACATAGCAATTGAGATTTTAGCTTTCTAGCTTACCGTAAGACTTTCCATTTCTAAAAATTAAAAAAAAAAATATATATATATATATATATATATGCTTTACTCGTATTCCATAGTTTTGGACAGTTTTACATTCCCTTTAACCTGAGTCATTTGAGATAGGTGTAAAATCTCATGCTGGGTAGAGGGATGACTTTTTTTTCCCTATTAACTTTTAATTTTATAGTAATCAGAGAATGTAGCCTACTATGCTACTCAGAGTGTGGTCCAGGACCGTTTGCTTCTGTCCTGCACCAGAATGTAAATCAAATATGTCACTAAAGCACACTACTTTAGTTCCACTGGTGTTTGTTTTCACAGCAAGACTCTCTCAATGAAGGCACCAGTGTACTCATTTACATTCTGGCACAATTTTCTTCCCTGGTTGCAGACCAGTCACAAAAGGCTCAAGAATGGCTACTTGAGTAGCACTCATCTTTACTATTTCCACATTTTGAGATTTAATTTTACTTATAGTCAAGTTTTGGTAAATATTACATGCATAGGCTCTTTAAAAGATGCTCTCTATTTTCATGTGCAGCACTTATCATGTTATTTATGTTCTAATCTACCTTGCCTTTTGTGGGTTGACCACTCACTGGCCAAGAGAGATGAGTTAAAATATCCTACTATACTATAGTTTTTGCAATATAAATGTTTTTGATGTTGTTACTTGCTGCATAAAATTTTCATCAACTGTGTACTAAAACATTACAAGCACCCAGTAGACTACAGATGGTCCCCAACTTAACAATGGTTCTACTTAATAATGAACTTTACAGTGTTGCAAAAGTGATACACATTCAGTAGAAACAATACTTGAAGTTTTGATCTTTTCCCAGGCTATCAATATACGGTATAATGCTCTCTCTCCATGCTGGGCAGCAGCAGCAAGCCACACCTCCCAACAGGTCACACTGTCGTAAGTGTTCTGAACACATTTTCAAAATAGGCCAGGATAGGCGAGTCTACGCTATTATGCTCAGTAGGTTTGGGTATATTAAATGCTTTTTTTTTTTTTTTTGTCTTTTTTCATGACCGGCACTCAGCCAGTGAGTGCACTGGCCAGTCCTATATAGGATCCAAACCCACGGTGGGAGCTTCGCCGCGCTGCCAGCGCCGCACTCTCCCGAGTGCGCCACGGGCTCGGCCCTTAAATGCATTTTTGATAATGTTATTTCCAACTTGATATTTTCAACTTACATGTTTTTCGGGAGGTCACCTCATTCTAAGTCAAGGAGCATCTGTAATTGGGCTCTAATGCCAACTACATCACTAACATTAGGCATGAGCACCAGTGAAGCAGTGAGTAAGCACCTAGCACATTACTTATGATGTATTTTAAAGTAAGCAAGAGTACAAAGCATATAAACCCTGGTTTTATATGAATTTTTTATATGAAAGCATATTGAAATCCCTCTTCTGAGAGCATCAGCCTATCTCTGTAGCCAAAATTGATTAGTAGAAATTTTTTATTTATTTAATTTTTATTAAGGAGTAAAGAGAGTGAAAAATTAGAAGCAGAACAGACAACATAAACTTTTACCACCTAGAAAAGCATTCCTACCAATGTCTGGTCTTTGAGAAATCTAGATGTTTCTTAAACTATTGATTGAAGAAAAAGAAGTTTCCTATAACCATTAGACCCAAATTATTTGAGAATGTTTATGTACCTTCATTCCTCAGCCTTGACTTTTGTGTTTCATCCTGAGTATCATTCAATCTGACCGAAGAATGAACAGAGTCTGGCTTTTTCCGTGAGTAACTTCCATATCTTAAAAAAAACAAGATCAGGATCAAGGGTAACTTGCTTGTTAGCGTTTTCTAATCTGCCCTCAACTTAGTTTCTCCGAAAAGTGACAATGATATAAAAAACGATTATATAAAATAAACAGAATTTTACTAATTATCCTCAAAATAAAAGAATGCCCCTCAAGTTGGATCCAGTGGAAACTTCATCGTTTGCTGCCACTGTGGCAGCAGAATCAGGAAATCCAAAAAATTCCCTCTGAAAATTAAAATCTAACAACTATAAAGCCTCTGAAAGCAAAATCATTTTTCCATTGTAAGACTGATGACTTTGCATTCAAATACTATTTTCATAACACATCAGTTAACAGTACATTTAGCAAAAACTACTTACTCTTAACATTGAATGGAAAAGATACACTTTAATGAAGAAAACCTATATTTTCTGTATTTACTGCATCATATAATTATGTTTATGAAACCAGTCTATATTTAACGTACCTAATTACAGACTTCTCTCGGCCTTCTGATTCCTCATCTTCACTGTCATCAGAAAACTGGTGGTGAAGGATTTGATCTTGCTCTTGCATCTGGCCCCGCGTTCGAAAGCCAGCGACTTTTGCATCCGGAGAGCACGCAGGAGGACTCGTGTACACCTTGCAAGTGATTCCCCACCCAACAACAAAAAAAGTGACTTTTAAAAAGTCTATTTTTATCCTATTCCTTAAAATGTTTTAAAGACATTATTAGACAGGTACTCTTAAAATAGTCAATCACTAAAAATATGTGCCTGTTCCCCCCCAAAAAAGTCAAAATTAGTTTCACAATGTGCCTCACGGACACATACTTCTTTCAGAATCTACACAGCTCTTTCTCTTACAGAAAGCTCTTCTATCTTCATTTATAGCTTCATGGAAAATAGTATTCAAAAAGGAAACCAGAGAGGCATGGAAAACATCCCAGCTCAGGCACTCCCCAGCAAACGTGCCCACTCTCCAGTCTTCCCACTTCAGAACACCTGGATAATTGTGGTGTTGCTGCTAAAGGTCTTCATCCCCCTCCAATCCAAATCCCATCACCAGAAGAAATCCAGAGCCACTGCCACCCCCTTCTGCCAGGACAAAATATTCCCACTTTGGATACAATTCCTGGGTATGGGATATGAGGGAGGGAATTCTGTACAGAAGAACTAACTCAAGAAGTATTTACCTAACAAGTACAATGTACCCAGCATGGCCATTTATCCCCATAAGTGACAGGCATCAAGATTTCACTTTTCAGGGTTTGGGAATTATTTCAGGAGCAAATAAAACCTTTTGGTTCAGCCAAACTTTGTTCTCTGGGATTGTAAATTTGCTTTTAAGTTTTCTTTTGACAAAGAAAATCCAAATGGTGCAGCTTAATAATGAACACCAAATAAGGTTGGCCGGAATGAGTAATATTAAGCAAGTTAAACGTTTAACAGTCATTCTACCCTTCCAGACTCGTAAAGCCTTCTGTGATCCTACTGAGGTGTGATCCTCAGTTGCTTCTATATTCCACAGCTCACTACTTAGAGATATTTTAGCATTTTCAACCATACTCCAAACAGTATTGATCACAAAATAAACACTGAAATAAGCTGATTCAGCTGAAGAGTATCTGTCTAAACGCCAATATATATTTTTTTAATTCTAACCACTTTTCCCTAGAATTACATAGCCCAAGGCTGGAAAGAACTTATCTGGTTCAACCAGTCATCTCATGTTTGACCTTCCTCTGTAATACTGCAAATTACCACCTGGCCTCTGCTTAAACACATTCACTGCAACAGCCTTCGAAGCCCTGGGCCTCGCATGCCTTCTTTGGCAGTTCTCACTAATACATCCTCCTTTATATTCCCTTAGTGCTTCCTCTCATTTGTCCTTATTCTAAAAACAAAGTCTAACAATAACGATGTCTTCAAATATCTGAAATCAGTCATCCTCTCCCCTCTGAATCAGACTAAATCTAGAGTTACTTCTGATTTTCCCTAATATCCTTCAGCAACTTGGTTGCTCTCTGAAAATAATCTAATTTGACTTACTGTTGTGCACAGACCTGAATGTAATATTCTAAATCACCACACAATAAGACAGCCTCCTGTCACTAGTGATGCATTTAATTTTGGTTCATCAAATGTGCTACAACTTTGCTTAATGCATTTATCACGACTATGGTTTTCACATATTTAACTCTATTATATTTCACATATTTAACTCTGTAGTTCCAATTGAGAGTTCCACAAAGGTTCAGGATATGTAAGTTGTAATTTTGCTACTGTGAAGTTGGTATGTTCTGAAGGAATGCGTTGTTTAGCAGCCAAAGAACATGGTTAACAGTCCAGCAGACATATCTGACAGAGCTCTCCTGTTCACTCTTCAACATGAGTAACTATGCATGCAAAGAAGTGATTAAAAACCAAAACAAAACAAATTACTTTGTCAGAGAAAAATGGCCTTTGAGAGATAAAATCTTAGTAAAAGTTGAAGAGGCTGTTAATCGGTAAGTATGGAGTTATACACAGCAATCTTATGACTCAACAAAAGTACAATTCATGGGCTGGCCCGTGGCTCACTCAGGAGAGTGCGGTGCTGATAACACCAAGGCCATGGGTTCAGATCCTAAATAGGGATGGCCGGTTCGCTCACTGGCTGAGCATACCCCTGACAACACCAAGCCAAAGGTAAAGATACCCTTACCGGTCATCTTTAAAAAAAAAAAAAAAAAAAAAAATACAATTCATTTACAAAAATGCTAGATGATTTTAAAATATTCCTACTTTATGAATTTGCATATTCTAGAAAGTTTCTAAGATATATCTCAAGAATATTTTGGTTGGTTTCTTGGTTTACAATTACGTCAAGTACAGAAAGTGATATATCTTAGCTACTGCTTTCATTTCTTTTTTGTTTCTTCAATTCTAAAATGCCATCAACTGACCCACCCTTATTTTTATATCATCAAGAAAGAAGAAAAGCTGTCAAACTATGACATGTCATGAATTGTAAAACATATCTTGCCATCAAAGATGATAAAGTATGAAAAAATGTGAGTCTTACAGTTGATTAAACATGACCGGTTTTCATTAGCATTTTGGTGTTATGTTAAAGCTAAGTAGTGACTGGGAGGACCTTTGTAATTTTTTCTTTCCAAAATGCCTGTTTAGTATGCATAACATTGGCTCTTGGCTTCAATCATTATCATATTTACCATGTTAAAAAAGTAGCGTTCTCCGTTATATTTTTTCTTTAAGTTTAAATACAGATTTGATTTTGCATTTTATTAGATGAGTGTTTGGTCTATCTATTGAGACAAACGAGTTTCTCCTTTTTTCCATTATTTTGATAAATTATATTAATACTTTTTATTTATCTGTACACTATTTAGTTGTGTGGACAATTTCTTTAGGGCATCTGCATAAGCTGTATCTTATAATTCCATTCCGGTGTTAAACTTTTCAGATTAAGAGACAACCTGAAAATAAATGTTCAATATTAGCAAAAAGTACACAATGGCATGCCCTTAGGATATTATGCAGCCATTAAAAATCATAATATTATGAAAGAGTATTTAATGAATGTCAAATGTTTGTGATATATTGCTAAGTGAGAAAAGCTAGTAACAAAAGCATGAGGTAACCTCAAAAAGTTCATGGAAAAAATAAGAGTTAAAAGATAACATGAATCCATGAACTTTTTGAAATACCCTTGTATGTGTATAAATATAATAGATAAATAATATACTTTTAAAATAAACAAGATCTTTTCACTCTTTACTTCCAATTCATATAAACAAGGATGTAAGAAATAAAATCAAACTCTTTCTATAATCAATTTAAAAATTAAGCCCTTTCCTCCCTTTTCCTTTCAAAGTTATTTAAGTTAAGGAAATATTTCTCTACTTTTTACTACCTTTTTAAAACAGTAAGACTATTTTTACTTTAAGGAAATATTAGAGCTAGACTCTAGAAATATTACAGCTGGAAAATATCAGCTAGACATCTGCCAAGAAGACAGAAATCAGGAGAAAATGAAATGGTATTTCAGATGTCCTCTTGGGCATAATTTAGCTAGTTTTGGTATTCAACCTGAAACCTTCTCCTCACTCTCAGAAAAGTGGAACAGCAACATGACTTGAATAAGGCCTGCTCTGCTGTGTGTCTTCCCATCAAGCCTGCTGTCCAAGCACACGAGGTGGCAAGAGTTCCTGGACACGCAGTAGGAGTAGCAGAACTCCCCAAACTGCTGATCATACTACCTTTGCATCGTCTTCCTTTTTCCCTGCTTTTGGTGGCCAAAAGGGTTTTTTCAGTGTAGAAGGACAATTTTAAAAACAAAACAAGACTAAGAATTTACTAATTTGAAACAATGCCTGTGGAAGTCTTTATTTTGCTCATGTCTCTTCTCACAGAGCCCACGGAGCTCTATCTCCTCAAAGAGTGTGTGTGTGTGTGTGTGTGTGTGTGTGTGTGTGTGTGTGTAAGAAAGTGACAGAAACAGAGACCAAGAGAGGGAGAATAAATATGCACAACTTTTACAACCAGAAAAAACCTAAATGTTATTTTTAAGAAATAAAAGGACATTTGGTAAACACAATTATTAGGTTGAATTAATAGATATGAAATTTGCATCTTGCAAATATTTTTTCTTCACAAATGTTCTATGAAAATTCATCATATACTCATTCAACCATAAAGAAAATGTCAATAATTCTCCAAAATAAAAGTAAAATTAATAACAACAATGATTTAAAATTTAAAATCTAACCACTCAAAATTGAAAAGCATAAAGGCAAGGATAGCAACTGCCTTATTCACTCTGAGTTGTCGGAGCCTGGGACATAGGAGAGGCACCCCCTGGACATATGCTGATGATAGAGTGTACCAGGCACTGTGCCCAGGCACTGTTGGAGTCAGCATCTCATGTAAGCTCTCCACCCCCCATCCCCCCACCATGTTACCCTCATTCTTACACCTAAGGAATCTGTGATTGCTCAGGTTTAGTCACATGTTCCAGGATACACAACAGCGCTCATATTGACACCCAAGCCTGCCTGATGCAAAGTCCACAACACTGCTCACATACCACTTGTCTCTCATATTTCTCACCCCTGACTGTAACCACCACATAGACCTCACTTAGACACATCATTTCTCTTCATTAAAATTAACAAATAGAAAATAGAATTCATGAATCTGCTAAGTAGAAATCTCTGCTGAGATTCCTTAATAATTATTCAAGAGAAATCTGTGTGTGCATAGGGTTAACCACCCACACATTTATAAATAAATAAAAATTAAAACTAAATTTCATACCTATCTTTATACCATTGCCAACTTGGCAAGACTGAATGATACATGAAAGTCACTTGGAAAATAATAAGACAGGCCAAATAAGTCAAAATAAATACTGTCTAACCTCATCTCAACTTTGCATGTTAAAAGAAAAAATATCATAAAGAAAGCAAACTTAATCATGTCTGAAAATATGATGGCAAGGAATAGCTTCTTCTCCTTGATGAAGTGTAGACATTATCTTCATCCAACTATTCCCTCCAAATATAATCATGCATTCTCTTGTTTATTAATTTTTTATTAAACAGAAGCATACTTAAAAGAAAAGGTATACACAAAAGTCCATGAAACCAAACAGAAAAAAACTTCTGAGGCTGTACAAATACACTGTGACATTATATTATATATAATTTTTTTAAATCTCAAAATAAAAAAAAGATTACTGTTTTGACTTTACCTTCCTGGAATCTTGTCTCGACGGGATATAAATATAATGTCCCAAAAGAGTATCACATGGTACAGTATATGGTCTCTTTTCAGGGATCCTGCTATCTGGCCCATCTCCACAATTTTCCTTAGCTGAAGAAGTCATTGACAGGTTAAGTTTTGCTAGTTCTTCACTCAGCTGATCCAAAAGAAGTTGTTGTTCTATTATTTTTTCATTCTTTGTAGAAGAGAGATGAGAATTTTAAAAATAGAGAACCTCAGTACATGTGCAGATTACAATTAAAAATGAATTTTACATTGACCAAAATCACAATCATCTTAACAGTACAGTCAAACCTCATTTATCCAAAGACTACTCTTCTGGTGTTCACAGTAACTAGGATTGTTCTAAGTGGTGAAAACCTTTTGAATAGTAAGCAGCAACAAACAGCCAAAAAAGTCAAATATTTAAAGATAATGCCCTATCCACTGTGACTAGTTCCTTTGCCAAACTAAAGCACTTTGATTAGCATGTTTATAAAAGCATGAACTTTCTGAGTGAAATTCAAGAAGTAACAAGAGACAAGAAAGTTGAAAAGTAGAGAAAGAATTGCAAATAGCAGATGTTGCAGCAAAGGGAATGGAAAGTAGTAACAGGTGCAGTGAAGTGAAAGCCTTTACTCAGTGAAAAAGGAAACTAAAAGCACTGACAAGATAAACTGACAGTCCTGGAATGAAGGAGAACTTCGAAGTCAAAGGCAGTACAAACTGTCTATCGGGGTGTGTGTGTGTGTGTGTGTGTGTGTGTGTGTGTGTGTGTGTGTGTGTGTGTGTGTGTGTGTGTGTGTGTGTGTGTGTGTGTGTGTGTGTGTGTGTGTGTGTGTGTGTGTGTGTGTGTGTGTGTGTGTGTGTGTGTGTGTGTGTGTGTGTGTGTGTGTGTGTGTGTGTGTGTGTTTTCTAGGTTTTTATGTGTCCTCTAAGGAAAATTTTTGAAGTGTGTATAATCTAGAGAACT
Organism: Cynocephalus volans; assembly: GCF_027409185.1. NCBI lineage: Eukaryota > Metazoa > Chordata > Mammalia > Dermoptera > Cynocephalidae > Cynocephalus > Cynocephalus volans. The sequence continues at coordinate 7,710,883 of NC_084479.1, forward strand.
CTAACATCAATCTTTGCTTCAGAAGCACAAAATTATGTAAACAAGAAATTGTCATTCATTTTAATACTTTAAATAGGGGGAAAAAAACCCTAAAGTTTCATTGTGTTAATGAGCAAAAAACCCGCAAAAATCATGTAATCAGATAATTAAAATATACAACACCAATGACACGTAATTTGGGAAGTACTAAATGGAGTCCTTACATTGTCTGGAAAAAGGGCAAAAATACCAATTAATATTACAATTTATTAAGTCAATGGTGCATGGTATATACTCTCCAGGATAACCACTAAAAAGAGTAAAAGTACAGCTTCTAAGTTAATGGAGAAAACAATAGAAAAATAAAATCACCCAATTGATCCAAATTTTTTTTAAAAGGTAAGAAAGCAGAGAAAAAGGAACATAGAGTTGGAAGAATAAATTAAAATGCAATGATGGAGTTTAACCAAAATATGATAGTAATTATTTTAAAATCATAAATGAACAATAACCAATCAAAAAGATAAAGATTATAAAAGAAGATTATAAAATTATCTGACCATATGCTGCTTACCGGAAACACAACTAAAATACAGAAAGATTAAAAATAAGATGTAAAAAGGGACACCATGTAAATATTTATCAGATGAAGTCTGGTGTAGCTATTGTAATATCAAAGTAGACTTTATGACAAAAACCATTAGAAGAAATAAAAAGAGGTCAAAAATGATTAAAAGGTCAGTTTACCAGTATGATGTAAGAATGCTCCATTGTATGTACTTAATAACACAGTTTCTCTCTATATATACATAATACAAAAACTATCAGCACTAAAATGGAGAAGACAAATTCACAATCATAGTGGGAGATTTTATCAGTCTCTAAATTACTGATATCAAAAAGACCAAAAAAGGGCCGGACTGTGGCTCACTTTGGAGAGTGTGGTGCTGATAGTACCAAGGCCATGGGTTCAGATCCCTACATAGGGATGGGCGATTAGCTCACTTGGGAGAGCGTGGAGCTGACACAACCAAGTCAAGGGTTAAGATCCCCTTAATGGTCATCTTAAAAAAAAAGAAAAAAAGACCAAAACAGAGCAAGTAAAAATATAAATTTGAATAACAAGATTAATAGTACCCAATGATTGTAGAATACACATTCTTTTCAACCTTTTTAATTCTTTTTGTAACATTTACAAAAACTAGCATTATGCTGAGGCAGAAAGCAAGTTTCAGTACATTCAACAGAATGAAATCATACACAGTATATTATCTGACCACAATGCAATTAAGAAATAAAACCAATTGTTCACACACCCTTCCCAGTATAAAAAAATATGGAATACTACCTGTAGTGGATTGAATTATGTGCCCCCAAAACTCACTGAAGCTTGAGTTGTGTCCCCTGAGTTTTATGTATTAGAAACTTAGCCCCCCCACTGTGACTGTTAAGAGGGTGGAAATCCTATTATGGTAACTGAAATGTAGGATCGTGCAGTTGTGAATGGATTAAAAATGGTGGTCAGGGGCATGGTTCTGAGGACTTTAAAAGAAGAGGAGAGTCTGTCTTTCTCTCTCTGCTCTCTCTGCTTCCCACCATCTTGCAATGTGAGACCACTGGGTCACTGTCACCACCACCAGATGGACTTTGGACTTCCCAGCCTCAGAAACTGTAAGCAATAAATGTCGTTTTTCTTTGTAAATCACCCAGTTTCAGGTATTTTGTTATAAGCAACAGAGATGGAATAATACACTACCTAAACTATATTATGAAGCCAACATAACTAGTTACGATATCTGACAAGAATATTATGAGAAAGGAAAATATAGGCCAATCTCACTCACAAATATAGTTGTGAAAAACCTAAACAACATATTAGCAAACCAAATCTAGGACAATTGTGCAGAAAAGAGTTAGCATAGCACACCTGACTGCTATCCTTTAAAAGACCTACTACAAAGTTGTGAGGTGCCTGAGAACTTGGATTCGGGGAGGATTCCTAAACACCCTAACTGTTAATAGTGACTCACCGTGCTCAAATTATTTGTACAAAGAATGTGGTTTATGCTGAACACCTGCTTTCCTTCTGGTAGTCCGGAATTTTGGCTCAGGCTAGGCAGAGGGTACCTTCATGACCAGCCCTCAATAAAACCCATAGGCACTGAGTCTCTACTGAGTTTCCCTGGTAGATAACATTTCACATGTATTGTCACAAGTGCAGTGCTGGGGGAATTAAGCACATCCTGTGTGATTCCACTGGGAAAGGCCTCTTGGAAGCTTGCACCTGGTTTCCTCTGGACTTTGCTCCATGTCCTTTTTCCCTTTGCTGATCTTGCACTGTATACTTTCAATGTAGTAAATCTTAGCTCTATGTTGAGTCCTCTAAGTCCATCATCCAACCTGATGGTGGTCTTGGGAACCCCAAACACAATAGGACATCAGAGCAATAACAAAAAAAAGGGGGGTTTATCCCAGAAATATGATTGCTTTAAAGCAAAAGAATCAATTCACTACATTAGCTGAAAAAAGGAGAAAAATTATACAATAAAAGAAAAATCATTTGATACAAAAAGTGAATATTCATTCACAATAAAAATTTTCAGCAAAAAATCTTCCTTAGTTTGAAATAGGGTAAATAAAAAATACCTATAGCAAACATACTTTATAGTGAAATGCTGAAAGCTCTTCCTCTATGAAACAAGACAAAAAGATGCTTGCTTATCACCCTTGTATTCAACATTGCATTGGAGATGCCAGTAAATACATAAAGGTAAGGAAAAGAAAGAGAACATTAAAAGATTGTAAAGGATGAAATTAAATGGTCATTATTTGCAGGTGATATAATTATAAGTGAAAATCCAAAAGAATTTGCAGATAAACATTAGAATTAAAAAATTAGGTTACTGGATTTATAAGATCTCGATATACAAAAATCAACACAATTCCATATACTAACAAACAATTAGGAAATTGGGAAAATAAAATTTCAAAAAGATTCCATTCTTAGTCACATAAAACAGTCAAGTATCTAGGAATAAATCTAAGAAAACATATGCAATACTTCTACGCACACACAAAAAGCCATTATTTAGAAAAATCAAAGGAAACGTAAGTAAATGGAGGAATATACCATGTTCATGGACTAAAAAACTCATAATCAAAAGATGTTAATTCTTTCCAAACAGATCTATAGATTTAATGTGATCCCAACCAAAACCACAAGTTTTTCTGAGGCCCTTGACAAGTTGATTCTAAAATTTATGTGGGATGGAGAAAGGGAAGATGTTGATCAAAGGGTACAAAGATTCAGTTAGACTGGAGGAATAAGCGTGCACTGCATGGTGACCACAGTTAATAATAATGTATTGTATATCTCAAAATTGCTAAAAATATATATTTTTAATGTTCTCACCACCAAAAATAAGTTGGTGAGGTGACGGATATGTCAATTAGCTTCACAGAATTTTTCTATAATGTATACATAGACCAAAACATCACACTGTACCCCATAAATATACACAATTATTATTTGTCAATTAAAAAAAAAATAAAACAAAATATCATGCTAAAGTGAAATAAGCCAAACACAAAGGCCACATATTGTATGATCCCACTTACTTGAAATATTTAGAATGGGCAAATCCATAGAGATAGAAAATAAAGTAGTGATTGTCAGGAGCTGGGGGAAGGAGGTAATGGGAAATGATTGCTAATGAGTTTAAGATTCCTTTTTGGGGAGTTAAAAACATTCTAAAATTAAATAGTAGTGATGGTTATACAACTCTGTAAATATACTAAAAACAATTTAATCGTATACTTTAAAAGGTTAAATTCTATAGCATGTGAATTATATCTCAATAAAGTTGTTACAAAAAAATAAACAAAAATTTTCTTAAAAAATAAAATAAAATTCATATGGAATGACGAAAACATTTGAAGAGGGGTAGGGATGGAGAACAGAGCAGAAGGCCTTGCTCTACAGAATGTCTAGACTTTTTATGAATCTACAAAAAATAAGAAATGTAACATTGGCTCAAGAATAGACAAATAAACCAATAGGATACAACAGAAGGCCCAGAAATAGACAACAAATTCATGTACAAATGGACCTGATTTATGATAAAGACAGCATTCAGAACAGTGGTTAAAGAACAGTCTCCAGCAAATGATGCTGGAACAACTGGATATCTATATGGGAAAAAAAATGTAATTTGAACTTTACCCTTACCCCCAAAATCAACTCCTATAAGACTACAGAGTTAAATGTGAAAAGCAGAACAATAAGGCTCCTGGAAGATAATAAAGTATCTTCAAAGGGAAGGATTGGGAAAAGGAAAAACCTGTTAAATAGGTAACAAGCATCATTAACCATGAAGAAAAAGATTGCTGAATTTGATTACAACAAGAAGTCTTTTCATCAAAAGGCACCATTGAGAAGGAGCCAAGGGCCACAGCCCCCTCCATCCAGAAGCAGGCAAGAGAACACGCCAAAAACACCACTTCTGAATGGGTGGCAACCACAGCCATGGCTGCGGAAAAAGCGGTCTGATGCCAGAGCAGCATGCAGGCAGTCTACCAGACACTGGACTACATGACACAAGGAGAGTCCGCAGGGACTAGAAAAAGAAGATGTCGTCTCTCTCCTCAAAGTCCACTCCAGAGTAACAGAACAAGCAATTGCTGTACCAGGTGACCAGATATCAATGTAGAGATACTAGAAATACAAAAATACAAGAAAATATGACACCACCAAAGGAAGAAAGCAATTCTCCAACACCGGACCCTGCAGAGGAGGAAACCCTTAAAATAACTGAGAAGGAATTCCAAGCAACAATCATAAGGAGACTCTCTGGGACAAAAGGAGACTCAGTCAGACAACACAATGAAATGAGGGGAAAAAAAAAAAAAAAATCCAGGATATGAAGGAGGAAATTTACAAAGAGATTACTACCTTAAAAAAGAAGGTAGCAGAACTCATGGAAGCAAAAGATTCACAAAATGAAATATAAAACACAAACAACAGCTGAAGCAGCAAGCTAGTACAACCAGACAAAAGGATTTCTGATCTTGAAGATAGTCTTTTTGAAATAACCCAGGCAAACAAAAAAGAAGGAAAAAAGCATTTTTAAAAATGAAGAAAATTTGGGCCGACCCTGTGGCTCACTCGGGAGAGTGCAGCGCTGGGAGCGCCAAGGCCGCGGGTTCGGATCCTATATAGGGATGGCCGGTGCGCTCACTGGCTGAGCGTGGTGCGGACAACACCAAGCCAAGGGTTACGATCCCCTTACCGGTCACAAAAAGAAGAAAATTTAAGAGAGCTAGCAGGCAACCTTACGCTCACAAACATTTGAATCATGGGTGTTCCAGAAGGGGAGGAGAAAGGAAAAGGCATGGAAAACCTATGCAACCAAATAATAACGTAAAACTTCTCAGGTATAGGGAGAGACATGGACCTTCAGATCCAGGAGTCTCAAAGATCCCCAAACAAGATTCAACCAAAAAACGTCCTCTCCAAGACACATTAGAGTCAAACTGGCAAACTCAAAGACAAAGAGAGAATCTTAAAAGAAGCAAGGGAAAAGCATCTAGTCACCTATTAGGGAGCTCCTATCAGACTAACAGCAGCCTTCTCAACAGAAACTCTATAGGCCAGAAGGAAATGGGAGGATATATTCAAAATACTAAAAGAAAAAAACTTGCACCCAGGAATACTATACCCAGCAAGGCTATCCTTCAGAAATGAGGAAGAAATAGTGTATTTTCCAGACAAACAAAAGCTGCAGAAGTTCACCACCACATGACCAGCCCTACAAGAAATCCTCAAAGAAGTCCTGCATCTGGAAACTGAAAAGTGGTAATCACTACCATGAATACACAAGAAAGAACAAAACCCACTGGTAGAACAAAAATGCAAATGAGAAAGGGAAAGAAACTAAATCTTACCAACACAAAAAGCTATAGTGACAATGTAATAATGCCCCTATTTATTTCTGATTTTAGTAATTTCGATCTTCTCTCTTTTTTCTTGGTCAGTCTAGATAAAGGTTTGCAAATTCGGTTGGTCTTTTTAAAAAATCAACTTTTGGTTTTTTTAAATTTTCTCCATTGCTTTTTAACTCCCTATTTCATATATTTCTGTTGTAATCTCTGTTATTTTCTACTTATATTTGCTTTTGGTTTAATTTGTTCTACTTTTTCTATTTTCTTAAAGTAGAAGTTCACATTACTGATTTGGGATTTTTCTTATTTTTAATATTAGGTGTTCACAAGTATAAATTTTCTTTTAAGCACTGCATGAACCCTGCATCCTATAAATTTTGATATGTGGCACTTTGATCTTTATCTCAAAGTACTCTCTAATTTCTCTGTGATTTTTCTTTTTACCCATTGTTTATTTAAGAGCGTTGTTTAATTTCCACACATTTGTGAGTTTCCTGAATTTCCTTCTGTTACTGTGGTCAGAGAACATATTTTCTATGATCTTATTATTTTAAAAAAGAAAAGAAAAGAAAAATTTAAACAAACAAACAAAAAATTCATGGAAAGATTTCCATTATCTTTCAGTTCTATTTTTCCACAAACTGATTGAAGTGTCTTTCAGTTTATATTCTGTTTTATTGATTTTTTTTAATGCAATTAATGTTGCTAAACTTAGATATTTAGTTTCCGTCCTTGATTTCGTTTTATTAAGTGGACTTGTTGATTTGCTTAAAAATTAATTTGCCTTTGAAAAGTTTATTCATTTTCCTCTTGAAATTAATTTGATATTTGCATACTTCTGGAAGACTTTAGAGACCTATTTCAAATAGTGATAGAGATTTTAAAATGAAATATGTAAACCTTAATAAGTTTTACATCTCTTTAAATTTTACATGAAAATTTAAAGCCCGACTTTCTATAGTAGTTTATTCTTCATCTGTTATTCAGTTTATGTATTTATTTGAACAAATAAATGTGCATATCCTTGTTGTATTTTAAAAAGAAAAAAAGCATCACTGAGAGTAAAAAGCAAGCCACAGAAAGAGAAGAAATATTTGCAACCATGTAGCTGACAAAGAGCTCGTATCCAGAATATATAACAAATTTCTACAAATTAATCTAAAAGACAGACAACCCAATAGAAAAACAAGTTAGAGACTTGAACAAGCACTTCACAAGACAGAACATCCAAATAGCCAAAAACAAGAAAAAATGCTCAACCTCACTAGTCATCAGGAAAATGCAAATTAAAATCACAATAAAATAATACTACATACCTACCAAATTGGCTAAGATTTAAAAATTAACAATAACAAATGTTCAAAAAACATGAGGATTAACAGGAACACTCATACAGTGCTGGGCGAGAATGTAAATTGGAAAATAGACTGGCATTATCTGTTAAAGTTGAAGATACACCTACCCTATGACCGAGCAATTCAACTCCTAGGCACAAATCTGAAAGATGTGTGTGCTGTATGTGTACCAAGGGACATGTAAGAAAAAAAGTCATGGGAAAAAACCACAAATAACCACCAGCAGTAGAACAGAAAAACAACTGTGATATATTCATACTATCCTATATAGCTATAAAACTAAACAAGCCACACAGATACATACAACATGGATGAATCCTAACAAACAAAATGTTTAATAAAAGCAGTCAGATACTGAGGAACTTACTGAATAAATGTATAACAATTCCAAAAACTAAACTGTAGTGTTTAAGGAAACATACTTCAATAGAAAAACCATAGGAAAAGCATTACAAGTTAGGAGAATGGGAGGGATAGTAATTGGAAGGAGGCACTAAAGACTTCTGAGGGCCTGGCAGTTTGCAATTTCTTGACCTGGTGGTGGTTACCCAGCTGTTGTCTTTGTGATAAATCCCTGAGCAATACAGTTTGTTTTATATATATTTAAAAATTATTACACAATTAAAAGAGTTAAAACAAAACAAAACAAAATAAAATACTGTCAAAATCAAAATCCAGTTTGTGGTGGATCAGATTATTTCTCGGGGCATTGGTTACTCTCTCTCTGACAGAAACCCAAAGGCTTGAAATGACATTAACTATCCGGAGGGTAGGGGAGTCAAAGCCAGGGACATACTATGTTACACTGCAGGCATATCCATGTTAATAACAGGAAAGCTAAGACAGAGAATTTGAATGATTTAACCAACTTTAAAGAGAAAATCACTCATGAGGGTATAAAAAAAAGTTTAAATTATATGTTTACCTTTCAACTCTTAATATCACACTGCCTAGTACCTTGGCAAACAATGGAAGGGAAAAGATAACCACAATATGATTTGTAAAATAAGTTCCTGGAAACCATCTCTATATTTGTGAAGTAAAAGTCAGGTTAACAATAAAAAATCTTTTCTCTTTAAGCAGATTTAGGGGGAAAGCTATAATAATTCTTTCAGATACCTATGTTCAGAACTCTTCAACTGAAGCAAGCCTTTGTAAAACGTTCCCATTTACTATCGAAAATGCTATTCTGTTTAGTTAGGTACTATTTCAACTAAATCTTCAGAGACAGATACCTTAAGAAAGCCTACCTGCAATCTATTCACTTTTTGTGCTTCCTGCAAAGATACAACATGTCCTTCATTTTCCTGTACCATCATTTGCACTTGATTCTTCAGGTCCTTCACTTCCAGGTCTTTCTGATTAAATACAACTTCATCAGCAGCAAGAGCGCACTAGGAGGGAAAGAAGGCACAACTGATATTCACTACGGAAAATACTCAGGAGAACCCACACAATACCACAAAAACAGTGATTTGATGAGAGCTTGACAATGTCTCACGTTTTTCTTACCCTTCTTTTTCAACTTTTTCTGATTTTTTTCTAAGAAAGGCAGAAACAGTTGAGAGGACCTATCACTGCTGTAACACAGGAACTAATTATCGTAAAGACAGGAATATTTTCCTGATTTTTATTTCCTGCATATGAAAGCCAGTTATTTAGGTTCTAGAGAACATTATATAAGATGTTTACAAGTTTGCTAGAAATGTTGTGAGATTTTAAAGTGGGTTTTTAAAAATCAAGGATATAAATAAGAAAGCATTTGGGCATTTAAATAAAGTATATTTGTTGATTTTGTACACTTTCACTATCAAGAGAGATATTTTGAAGATGTCTGAAAATATGGCTTAAATAGTTTTATTTCTTGGTTTTTGGTGAATTTGCCTGTTTTTAAGTAAAACTGAAATATGCAAATAATCGCAAAACAAATTTTAGATTAAATAAACAGAAAGAAAATGATCATTTGTCAAGGGCCTACTTCATGTCAGATACTGACTTAGTATTTAAAATTTCTCACTGAATAGGCATGCTTCCTTTTCATGAAGAAACTAAGGCTTAATGAGATTAAAACCTCTTCCTACAAAGATACAATGGATAAACCAAACCCCTGAGATTCAACCCCAGGGCCTAACTGGATCCAAAGCCTGTGCTCTTTCTACAAGCTACAGGGAAAGCCAAGAATGGGTAGCCGATTTACAAAAATAGTGTTCACTTCACAAATAAAATTTAATTCATAAAGCATAGTATGTGTGTGACTCTTCCGGATGCGGAAGGGCAGTGGATAGGCCCCCACACTGGGAACCTATGGACTGAGGCCAGTCTGGCTTTTGCTACAGCTTCATGGTGCGGCTTTGGGCAAGTCCCTATATTTCTCTGCTTGGAATCCTTAAATTACCAAATAAGGAGGAGCTGCATAATCCTGATGGTCCTTATAATGCTATATGGTTATATAACCTATGTGACTTCTCTAGTCTATAAAATAAGATATGCGGGGAGGGGGAGGAGGGTTAGGGAGTAATTGAAAAGAGACACAAAGAATAATTACGATTTATAATGATGAACATGGTAATAAAATTGATTTGATCATCACATACTATATACACAAATACTGACAGTCAACTCTGTACCCTATAAATACATATAATCAATTATGTTTCAATTTTAAAAAGTAACTATAATTCTCTTTAGTTAATATCCTCTTTCTATGGGCAATTAATTGTCTACTTGAGAAGCTTAAAATATAATTGCTCCCTTAGGTCTGCCTACTTAAATATTTTTACATATACTTTATAACAGTTTTATTCGGTTTATTATTTACTTAAAAGAGTGTTTATCTGTTCATTTTATGTTAAAATACTAGTCCTGCATTCAAAATGTGGAATAAGAAAGGCAATAAAGTGGCTTCCAGTTGAGATGGTGGAATAGACGGTCCCCAGTGTCACTCTCTCCTACAAATCAACCAATTTACAGTTATTATGAAGCATCGATCGACAGCAAAGCTATGGCCACAAGAGCTTGGGAGAAGAGGAGGAGAAACCTACTAAGTTCATGAAGGCAGAAGAAGTCACGAAGAGAGAAGGAGAGGACCACTCCAACCATCTCGAGCACCTGTCACTTTAAAGCTGGCCCTAGTGAGCCCACAGAGCAAAAGCTGGCAAAAGCTGCAGCTGTGCCCTTCATATGAAGTTGCTTGGAGGAGGCAGCAGGAGAGAAGAGGGCCTCAGTGGCCCCCAGGCTAGCAAAACCACTAACAGTGTTCCTGTGGACCCACATAGGAGAGAGGAGTCACTCAGGGGCCAGTGAGTCATCACAAAAGACTGGCACACGGCCTGTCCCATGGGAAGTGTTTGGAGTGTGGGCAGTGGGGGAGAAGGGCCCACTGGGGGAACCCTGGGGCACAGCATGGACAGCTGATCTGCCTTCCAATCAGCAGAGACCCACTCAGTGGAGACTGGTCAGGAATACAGAACTGCAGAGGGTGCAGTTTGCTGAAAAGACTCAGGCCCAGACCAGAGTTTCCACACAACCCAGGTGTACTGGATCTCACAAAACTTGGAAGCACTTGTAAGGTCAACAACTAAAACCTGAGCTGCACTAAAAGCCTTCCCCAGGGAATCAGCAGCAAAGCAGCAATGCAGCTCAACCACAGGGCTCAAGTGCTGGTCCCCACAGGAAATTTCTCCATTTTATTAGTAAGCAAAGGACAACAAATTAGTTCCAGTGCAGAGTTAAAGTGGTGGGAACAGCAAATAATCCAACACAGAACTGAAAGAAGAAAAAAAATACCCACAGATCAGAGACAAAGTCTCATATTAACTAGTAAAAGTCTAACACTACCAAAGAACATCCATAAAACCCAGAAAGACCGGAAGCCCCCTGGGCTCCCAAGCAGGAGGAAGGAGGGCTGTCGGCCTCAGCTATGCCCCCACAAAGACCACACCCAGCCCAGTGATGACCACCTTGCCGCTGCAGGAAACGCACCAGGCTCCTGAACTGGGGTCAGGGGGGTGGTGGTCAAGGGCCTCAGCCCTGCCCCACTGACATCCACAACCAGCCCAGCAATGATCACCAAGCCACTGCCAGAACCCCCTGGTCTCCTCTGCTGGAATGAGGGGTTGCCATGGGCCTCAACAAAGCCCTCCCTCCTTCCTACTCTTCCCACCCTATTTCCTTCCCCCTTCCTCTCTACCATCACCAACAACTGCTCTACAACATCTGAATGTAAGAAAATGTAAAAAGAATGTAAAAAATATATATTAGTAAATAGATTTGTCTTAAAAATAAAGAAAAGCTAAGAGAGCTAGCATACAACCTTAAGTGCACAAACATTAAAATCATGGATGTTCCAGAGGGGAGGAGAAAGGAAAAGGCATGGAAAACCTACTCAATTAAATAATAATGGAAAATTTCCTGGGTGTAGGGAGAGACTCGGACCTTCAGATCCAGGAGGCTTAAAGATCCCCAAATAGATTCAACCCAAAAAAATCCTCTCCAAGACCCATTATAGTCAAACTGGCAAAGCTCAATGACAAAGAGAGAATCTTAAAAGAAGCAAGAGAAAAGCATCATGTCACCTATTAGGGAGCCCCTATCAGAGTAATGGCAGATTTCTTGACAGAAACTCTACAGGCCAGAAGGAAATGGGATGATATATTCAAAATACCAAAAGAAAAAAACTGTCAGCCAAGAACACTATATCCAGCAAACCTATCCTTCAAAAATGAAGGAGATATAGTATATTTTCCAGACAAACAAAAGCCGTGGGAGTTCACCACTACAACCAGCCGTACAACAAATTCTCAAGGGAGTCCTGCACCTGGAATCCGAAAAACGATAATCAGTTCCATAAATACACAAGAAAGAACAAACCCATTAGTAGTACAAAAACGCAAACTAGAAAGAGAAAGAAACTAAATCTTAGCACCACAAAAAACCATGATGACAACAAATCAAAAGCAAACTAACTCTCAAGTCTCTCTGGAAGATAACAGGGAAATGATATATTTTTCTAAAACCAGTAAGTAAAAAGGGAAGAGCTAAGCATTTCTCCTGTCTTTCCTATATGAATTGTCGCTAGGGTAACCATAAACCGCTGAGAAGGGAACTTTTCTGTCTAGCAATGTATCCCTGCTAGTAAATAAAGAGGGAATAAAACAATTACAGTATGGTACTTTGCAAACCTCGATTAAAATAATGGATCTAGCAAATGATCATCAATGACTGCTAATTTCACAGAGAGACTACCACACATAATGGGCCTCCTGCAGTAAGAACATATACCTCTGAAGCCACATCTCATCTGAGTGAATCCAAGCCTCGTATCTAGCAACCAATCACCAGGAAATGCAAGGGATGGTGGAACATGTTAAATGACACTACTGGGATGGAGCCAGCAAATACAAATCTTGAGAAACTTTATGGAATAAAAGGAAAAAAATTAAATGAAAGGAAGCTATAGATTAAAAGAAACTCAAGAGACAGCTGACATAGCAACCAATGCAAGAAGCAGAACTTGTCTGGATCCTAATGTAGCCAAATCAATTGTAAGAAAGAAAGAGGGAAGGGGAGAGATTTGGAGAAATTTAAACATGTTTAATGTTTGATTATATTAAGGAATTAGCATTGATTTTTAAAATGTGATTATATATTGCAGTTATGTCTTTTATAAAAGAGTCCTTATCTTTTAGAGACACATACTGAAATATATACAGATGAATGCTTTGATACTGGGATTTACTCAAAATAATCCAGGGGGAAGGCAGAAAGAAAGTGGGTGGTGTGGTACAAATAAGATAAGATTGGCCATGAGTTGCTGATTGCTGTAGCTGGAATTATTGTATGTGTATTAAATTTCTCATAGTAAAAAGTCAAAAAATAAATAAATAAAGCTTTTACTTTCGAGTCAGTCTTATTATGACTCTGATTCTTTTTTCAATAATAGTTTTTTCCCATCCTGAGTAATGTGCAAATTATTTTTTAAAAGATAATCTCTCAGGTTTCTAGTATTATACTAAATTATTTTTATTATACTGTTACTTAAACGTTTGTATGTTTAAAGCTCTTATGTAATATAGAGTAAAAATAAGTTTATAAATTAAATATGAAAGAAAAATACCTAAAAATAACAGCATTAACATAATGTGATGAATGATGTTGTTTTGCTAAAACTAAATTCCTATAATGTGAATATGGCATTAATGTGCTATGGCACAGTTTTTTTTGTTTCTTTTTTTTAAGTGGCAGGTATTATATTCCTCCACCATTTTCCACTCTTCAAAAAAAATAAATAAAAAATGAACAGCATCATGGAATTTGGGAACCCTGTTACTTATGGAACAACTGAAGGACCATCCATTTGTCCACTAGATTGCAAATTCCATGCAGGCAGAACTACGTGTGTCTTACTTTCCAGTATTTACTCCATGACACAAAACGTTCATGCAATAAATGTTTTCTGACTGAAAAGTGGAGAAATGTAATTCTGAACTCAATATATGTATATGCCATATGCATACTTGAACATATCTTCATTCCTTAAATATTATCAAATATGTTGATTTGTTGGGGTTTTTTAAAATCTATATTCCGGACTCAAGGGACTAAGTATTCTTTTCTTTCAAGAACCCATAGAGGGAGGAAAAACTGAGTAAACTATGTAACTTTGTTTCTGAAAATGTGTTTCTTCCATCCTATAAACAACCAAATGTACAAGGTTCCATTTAATAAATAAAGCATATAAAAATACATTTTAACCAAAGGAGAAAGGAAGAGCAGCAAAGAAAGGTATAAAATGTGAGGAGGAAGCAATAGGAAAAGAGGCGGTGGTAGAAAGAAAGAATAAGGGAAAGACAAATGAGATTCTACATACTGTCCTTTTTAAAAACCTCAGTAATTCCAAAATGACTCGGAATTTACTTGCCAAAGAAATTTAGACAAGTTACTCCTTAAACAACTTACTCACAAAAATGATGTCTAAGTACCTGGCATTTCTTAAGCTCCCTCCTGAGCTGGAGAAGTGTAAAATGCTGTGATCCTTCTTCCAGGTTTCCAGTTTCTCGGTTTTCTCGGAAAGAGGTAAGGACAGGCTTCCAGACCTCCCGGGTCATGCTAAGCCACTCCTGCAGTTTGTGTTGCTGATTTTGGTTTAGTCTGACAGCACCTTTTAAGTCAACCAGGAAGTTAAAGGCTTCTTCTATACAATTTTGGTAACCCAGACATTCTTCTTGTAGCTCAGCTACTTGCTCCTCAAGAGACTGGATCCTATTTTTATCAGGAGTCCCCTTTCGATGGATCTCGCTAGTTTGGCTGATACTAGTCTGCTGGCTTTGCAAAGCTTCTCGAAGCAACTTCATCTCAAATTCCATTTCGTTCATACGGTCTGACTCGGGGCTGAAGTTTACGGTAGGTTTGTTTCTAATGTTCCGTGCTCTGCTGGCATATTTGAGAGAATTTAAGGACTCATCAAAATCTGAGGAGGATGGGCTGACACATGTGATCATGACAGTCTTGGCACTGCCTCCCAGGGAATCTTTCAGAAGCCGGGTGATTTTAGCATCCCTGTACGGAATATGTGAACTCTTCCTGCGTCGGTCCCCAAGAGCACTTATAACATTTCCTAAAGCCAGCAACCCACTGTTGATTTGAATGGACTCTTTGAACCGTTCACCAGTATTCCCAGTTTTGGTTACTCTTTTTAATCCAGCCAAATCCACAAAGTGGAACTTTGAGACAATATGGCAATGGGAATACCAAGATCCATCTTTAGCTGCCTCCATATTTTTCTTAACTTGGCGAATGCTGATTGTAAAAATTGCATGTGATCTACTGGAGTGCTCATTCATTTGGGTGGTACCTGTATGTCTCGCTGCATTCCCCATCTCCAGAAGACTCATCACTTCATCTGCATTCTCCACATGGCATTCCTTGGCTCCAACAATCACTTAAAATAGCAATAGCAAGATTTTAACCAAAGTTTTCATCAAAATCCAGTATAGTTAAATTAACCACACAACAGTATCCATTTGCTAAATAGCCAGCCAACATAGCCCCTTTAAAAAAAATCAACAGCATTTCAAACAATAGTACCAAAGACAACATCATTGAGTAATTTTACATACTCTTCCAAAGGACCTGTTTTAACAGAAAGAACTCATTTTGATATTTAAATTCTAAAAGGTGTAATGTTTTTTAAAAAATCAATTTTCTTTGGAGTTACACATCACACTCAATTCTTTAAAATGACTGACAAAAGAAAAACTCTTTATTCTAATATTTTGATTTATTCAGTCTAATAGACTAATAAAAGATAATAGATTATATAATTCAACAGAGTTAATCAGTAGTAGGTTAATTAAAAGAAATTAGTTTCTTTTCAGTTTCATTAATATTCAAGCCATCTTTAAGGATTTTTGGTATTATGGAATCATAATCAATAATAAGTGAAAAATCCAGTTTGAAAATGGATATGCCGTACATAATTGAGTGCAAAATAAACAGATGAGATAGCAATTCAAAAAAAGCAAAAAAGTTTCTATCACAACAGCGGAATAAGGACCAAAAATAATCTAAGCTTACTACCTGAACTCTGTGTTTATATCCAAAAATATTTCAAAATGGAGTAGGTGGATTTGGGATTTGAATCAGAACAGTAAAGCTTCTGATTCCATGCTCAGATTACAGTGCTATGCTATACTTCCTCTTTCCTCAGACCTTGTCATGTCACTATTTCTTTGAAAAATAATCATTTTACTTACATTATTTCCATCATAACACTTTTTTAACAACCTAGTTCATTTAAAGTTCTAAAGTACCTGTACTAAAAACAGTCAGAGTTAAAATATCAGGGTTTATAGAATATGGCAATGTAACTATAAATCACAGTAAAACTTCCATGAAATTTTTTTTAATGTTAGACTATAACTTAGCACTGTGGTTCTCAAACGTAGCTGCAAATCACCTGGTAGCTTACAAAAAAGAAAGTACCGATGATCAGGCTCCACCCCAGACCAATTAAATCAGAACCACTGAGAAGCTTTTTAAAAAGCTTCCTAGGTGATGCTAATTGTGCAGCAGCCAGGGTGAACACTGCTTCACACAGAGGTACTACAGAAATATGTCAAACAAATGCACTTTAGTTATGAGTGGGACATTATACAAGACACATGACAGTTTGTCTTAAGATAATTTGTTACATCCTTCCAAAATTTTTGCAGGATTTATATCAGCTATGGAATATTTGGATCATTATCGGGAGTGGTAGTGTATACTTCTATATTGTTTGATGTTTTATGATAAACGTAGGAGTTTCCGTAACTTTTTGATAAAAGATAAAAACATTCAATAATTATATTCCATAAGATACAGAAGCCCAAAACAAAGATGAACTGTTCAATAATTATGTAACAATACTATAAAGTACCATGTATACTTTCTTCCTAAAAAATAAAACAAAAACCAATTTCTTCAAACATCCAGGAATGCCAAAGCTACTAGGACATTCCATGGAGGCAAGATTTACTGCTCCCTGCAGGCTTCCATTTGAATGACAAGAGACATCTTACTTTCCTAACTGCTAGAAATGTCCCCTATGGAGTCACTCCTCTGGCAGGATTCTTTACCTCTAGGAAGGTTCTACTAAACGTGCTTTCTAGGAGAGGAAGACATCCAACAACAGTCCGAGAACAATGTTAATAAAAATAGAGAAATCCTGAAAACAGCCTAAACGTCCAATAATGGACTATTAGTTAAATAAATTGTTATAATACACTCATGAGACAAATTACCACGACCACAAAGAGTCATAAATATATAATATAATATATTAAGTGAAATAATATAAATATTAAGTGAAAAAAATGAAGTGCAAAACTATATGTGGGTTGCATATATATTTTTTTAAAAATAATTACATGTGTACAGAAAAAGAAATCTGGAAGGAAACACACCAAAAAGAGAAGATGCTATTTCTAGAATCCAAGATTAAAGACGATCTTTAATTTTCTTCCCTATTATTTTTCTGTTTTCAAATGTTCTATAAAGAAAACATTACCTTTTAAGCAGAAAAGCATTATTCTTTAAAATACTTGCATTTTGACCCTCCCATACTACTCTCATTTCCAAACAGATAGGTATTAGTGAATGAGATTAACAGGTTGCTAGCACAGAAAATCAGAGAAGTCAACCTGTTTGTTGAGAAGCACACCAAACAGGTAAATAAATGTCAATATGGATAAGAAAACCATAAACTCTCTAAAAGAGAGAGAGAAGAAGAAATTGGAGTGCTGGGACAAAAATCAAAGATGAAGAAAGCAAAGTTCTGGGTCGAGCTGGATGAACACCTAAGAGAAAAAGCCATCTCCATGCCGGTAGCTCTGGGAGAAAAAAAAAAAAAACATAGAAAAACAAACTTAGCCTGTATCACAGTCTCACTTAAGGTCAATCCAGAGGGGAGCAATTACAGGAAACAAACATCTTGAATTACAAATTAGCAACTTTACCTTGCCTGAACTTCTGCTTTTTCACCTGGGTGATTTCACTGATAATCAACAAGCTGTTTGATTTTAAAGTAAAAACAAACTCGTTTTGCTTGTATGTCTTTTTCTTAAAGATTCTTTGTACTATATCCAGAAACTGAATTCAATTATCTCTGTTTGCTAATGAAGGCTATCAATAAAGTAAGCTACTTTACCTGTGTTTCCTTTTTCATCTTCTCGAATATGAAGATCCTTCATGGATGTCTCCAATTCTAAAAGATCTCTTAGATCTTCCTTGTATACTTCTATATAAGACACTTTAATACTAAAGTCAATGCTAGGATTTTCACAGATGTTTTGAAATATTTCTTGAATGGCTCGAGGAATAATACCCTTTTGACCCTCCACAAATGAAGCTGAAAATTTAGAAAAGAAAACAGATCTAGAACTTTAAATATAAGAAAAACTATAACTCAAAATTAACAGTTAATAAATTTATTTTCTTATATTTCTCTATATTATAAATTACAACTATAAAATTCACAACTATAAAAAAAAAAACCACAACTATAAAATTCATAGGTAAAAGTTTTCACTTGCATCCCTTACTCAGAATTCACCCAGGTATTCATTCAACAAATATTTATTTGGTACCTACCATGTGCCGGGCACTATTCTAGAACCCTGGGAACCATCAGTGAACAAGATGGGGGGGGCGGGGGGGGGAATCCCAGCCCTTGTGGGATTCTACTGAGGAGAGAAAGACAACAGCAAAAAAGAATAACTGATAACTGAATCACATGGTTTATTAAAAGGAGGTAAGTGTCCCTAGAGAAAAAAATAGTGCAAGGTTAGGGGAACTGGAAATGTGACTATATAGTGGGTGGGAGGTGCTTGCAACTTTAAATAAGAAGGTCCTGATGGGCACCATTGAGAAACTGACATTTCAGCAAAGACTTTAAAGAGGTGGCCGGGGGTCCACGTGGGTTTCCAAGGAAAGAGCATCCCAGGCAGAGGGAACAGCCAGTGTGAAGGCACTAAACAGGTATAATACCATAAACAAGGAGGCCAGCGTGGCAGGAGATGAGGTTGTGAGGTGACAGAAGCGAGATCACGTGGGCTTTGTAGACCACTGTACACTTTGGATTTTATTCTGAGTGAGATGACAGCCATTAGAGTAGAGTAATAACTCACTCTTACCTAGGATTTTAAAAGACCTCTCTGGCTGTTTTGTTCTGCAGGAGTGGAAATGAGCAGCCCACTTAGGAGGACACTGCAGTAATCCGGGAGTCAAGGGGGTGAGGGGATAGACAGGATGGTGGTTCATATCAGGATGGTAGCTGGATTCTGGATTTATGTTCAAGGGAGAGCCATTAAGATTCCCTGACAGACCATTTAGACTTCCAGGATATGGAATGTGAGAGAAAGCAATGAGTCAAGGATGACTCCAAGGTTTTGTCTTGGGCCATTAGAGCTGCCATCAACTGATCTGGGGAAGAGTGGGTGTTGAATTGGCTTGAGAGGGAAATAGCAGTTCAGTGTTTGACCAATTAAGCTTGAGATGTCTATTAGGTTTCACCTGGGAAGGTTGAATAGACAGTGGATCTATGAGTCCAGAGTTCAAGACAGTAGTCTGAACTGGAAGTAAAAAATTGAAAGTAAGCTACATATTGATGGTATTTGATGTCATGAGGCTGGATGAGACCAAAAAATGAAAAAGGAGAGAAGAGCACCAAAGAGTGAGCCCTGAGGCACCTCATTTATTGGTTCATTTATAAGGAACCAGCAAGAAAGCCTGAGGAGCAAACATTTAAGTAGAAGGAAAACTAAGGATGCGGTAGCCTGAAAACCAAGTGGAGAATATGTACCAAATCTGTTGATAGGTCCAGTAAGAAGAGAAATAAAAACTGACCATTGGATTTAGCAAAGTGAAGGTCATTTATGATTATCTTGACAAGTGCAGTTTCAGTGGCAGTGGAGATGAAAGGTGAATGGAGTGGACTGAAGAAAGAATGGGGGAGGAAAACTGGTCACAGGGAGTCACAGAGGACACCTTCAAGGTTCTGCTGCAAAGGGAAGAGAAATGGTACAGTAGATGCAGGGAAGGTGGTTTAAAAACAAAGGGCTATTAATAGTTTCAAGATACGGTAAGAGCTGATATACCCAGCATTCTCTCAACTATTAATACTACTGAGACTAAAATACTATTTAAAAGCACATCATTGGGGCTGGCCTGTTAGCTCAGTTGGTTAGAGAGTGGTGTTATAACAATAAGGTCAAGGGTTTGGATCCCTGTACCAGTCAGCCACCAAAAAAATCCAAACCAAAAAACAAAAAAGTACATTATTGTACTTGACGATAAATTTTGCACACAATGATCTAACCACTTTATAATTATTCAGTGTTTAAAATACAACGTGGGCAAAGCTTTAAAATTTGATAACACCGAGTCTTCTCAAGGATATGAGCAAACTGGTCCTCTAACATACCACGAGAAGATAAACTGGTCCAGCCTTTTTGGAGAATAATTAGTATCAAAAATTTAAACGTGATCACTCTTTAACTCAGATAAAGTCCTACAGAAATACATGTGCACATACCTAAAGATGTCATATAAATATCAGTAAAGTTTGCTTGCAATTGTGAAAAATTCCAGAGAACCTAATAAATCCATTTGTAGGAGAATGGCTAGTTAACAATGGTATACCATGCAACTACTGTTAAACAGATGTCCAAAATCTATGAGGTTAAAAAAAAATAACTGCAGAGCAAATCTTATCCAGGTAAAAGAAAATATGCATACCTATACAAAGAATACTTTTGAAAAAATACACACAAAAAACTTAATGGTAGTTGCCTCTGGGGAGTTAGAATAGGGAGAGAAAAGAAAGGAAAACTTTACATTTTATCTTAGAGCTCTAAATATTTGAATTTTTACCATTAGAAATAATTTTAAATATACAGTGAAAGTTTAAATATAGTTTAAAATCAACTAAATAAATATACTGTAAAGAACTGGAATGGGCTGGCCGATTAGCTCAGCTGGTCGGAGTGCAGCATTATAACACCAAGGTCAAGGGTTCGGATTCCCATACCAGCCAGACACCAAAAAAAAAAAAAAAAAGAATTGGAAGAAACATAAAACAAAGAAGCTTACAACCAAATGACAAGACAATCCAATAAACTAAATGATATTTATGTAAGTTTAAGACAAAAAGATATAGTAAGAAAATGTATTGACACACACATGCACGCATGCATGCGCACCTACACACACACGAAGAAAATATGTTACTGAAAGTCCCTTGAACACAAGAGGCATAAGTGGCACCAGCGAAGTTCAAAGCAGGCAGGTATAGTAGAAATGTCCACTTTAATATAAGAGATAAGACTATATGGGGTGGTATTTTATGTCTTGAATAGGTCATGCTGTCTTATAAATCCTTTACCTTTCCCAATTCACCAATTCACTGTTCATTAAATACTAGATCCAAGGAGGTGGCCCTTGGCTCATAAAAAAATCCTTCTACACAAGGGCTGCCTCTGCCCAAAGCCACCCCATCCCGGGGTATTCACTAGAGTCCCCACTACTACTGGGAGCCACTGTAAATAAAAATGTTGGAGCTTTAAGACAATATGTAATTTCTGAAGTAGAAAATACTGTTTTTAAAAAAATCAGGAGCACCGGGGCTGGCGGGTTAGCTCAGCTGGTTAGAGCACAGTGTCTGTAACACCAGGGTCAAGGGTCTGGATCCCTTACCCACCAGCTGCCCAAAACAAAAACAAAAAACAAAACAAAACAAAAGCAGGAACACCAAGGTCAAGGGTTCAGATCCACATACTGGCCAGTTGCAAAAAAAAAAAAAAAGCAAGAAACTGACAACTGACCTCAGGTAAGACCAATTTATTTGACAGTCCTTTGTACTAAACTGTCTTTTTCTTTAGATCATTTATTGTGGGCTGGGTGGACTCCTAATCACTGGACCATAATTCATTAATGTTATCAAGAATTCTTTTTTAAAAAAACGTCCTTGTATCATATTTTTTCACACTTAGCCAAGAGCATCTGTTCTGAGATTTCTGGGTGGGGTGGAAAGGTGCAGGGAGTTTGAGGGTAGAAAGGGGTAACAAAGGGCAAGGAAGCCAGCAGAGTCTGGTGGACACAGAGGATATGTGCAGAAGTACAGAAAGGTCAGTTCTGCCTACGCCTAGACCTCAGTCCAGGAATGAGGAAGGGAACATCTCGACACCTGTTTTCCTCCATCATTACCTGAGCCTACAGCTTCCACAACCGAGAACAGACCAGTACAATAACATTATGAGTGAACATTTATTTATGCCCCACCTTGTTTCAAAAAGGAGTTAAAGCAGCTTTACAAAAATGCATACGAAGGACTCAAACAGATACTTCTACACCAATGTTCAGTGCAGCATTATTCACATGAGCCAAAAGGGGGAAACAAATCAAGTGTCCACCAACAGAGGAGTGGATAAATAAACTATGGTTTACATACAATGGAGTATTATGCACTCATAAAAAGGAATGAAGTTCTGATACATGCTAAGTGAGAGAAGCCAGACAGTACTGTATGATTCCACTTCTATGAAATATCTAGAACAGGAAAATTCATAGAGACGGGAAGTAAATTAGAGGTTACCATAGGATGTGGGAGAGTGAGTGTGAAGGAGAGTTACTGCTTAATGAGCATACAGCTTCTGTTTGGGGTGATGAAAAAAATTGGAAATACTGATGACTGCATTAACACACTGTATTTGACACTGCAGAACTGTAAACTTAGAAGTAGTTCAATGGTAAATGTTATGTTATGTACATTTTTATATATTTTACTACAATTTTAAAAGTAATAAAAAAAAAAAGTGTAAGAAATAAAATTTAAAATAAGTGGAGAGATAAATTGAGACCGAAGGTTAAATAAGTGTCTGTAGGCCCCACAATTTTTAGCACGGTTCCATGTAAAATATATTCCAAGCAACAAATAGTTGGCTTACAGATGAACCTTAAAAACAACTTGCTTCCAAGTTAAAGATGATCAAAATTTAGCTTTCTAGCAACAATCACCCTGAAAATCTGAACTTCTATTAAGTTGGATGGCTGCCTTTCACCTAACTTAAGATGCAAGACTGCCATTGTGTGGCAAGTAAAGGAAGCTGTAGGTTTTTTTCCAGTACAAGACAAACTGAAGATTCCTTTTTAAGAGCTTCTAGGAACTAGCCAATATCTAAACCCTTTCAAACTCTAGTACAGATAAGTACTCTAGATTAGCCAGAATATTCGATTGATCAGAAATAGCTCATTTATTCCTCACTTCAACAGATAACAAAGCACAGTAATTCAAAAGACTTATCAAAAAACTGAATTTCAAACAATATTGCTAAGAAAGCTTCAATATGTATTTTGGTAAACTAAATATCATATTTGCAATGTTAGTCTTATATTCCTGAAACAGACCATTTCAGAAGGAAAACGTGTAAAATTTCATACCTCAACAGCCATCTTTTAGCTGATGCTATCTAAAGGGTGCACAAAAGTTTTTAGAAAAGATTATACCTTGTAAACGTTGCTAAAGCCAAGGTTCTAAGAAGCAGGAAAATGAATATTAGTTTAAATAAGCATCATATTCAAAAATAAGAGATTTTTATTTTGCCATAGTGCCTACCATGGTACCCTGGACAGTGCAGATGTTCAATAAATATTTATTGGAGGGAAAAACAAACATTATTTGCATGGTCAATGATCAAACAGCAGATGTCTAAACCAGGATTGGTGCCCTACGGAGACAATGTAAAAAATAAAAAATGTTCACCAATTTCACAAATAAATCAAGAAATAAACGCAACTTTAAACAACTAAGTACAATTTTTCACCTATCAAGTGGTAAAAAAAAAAAAAAAAAAAAATTAAATTTATAGTATCAGTAAGTGGGGCAAGGATATCAGCAAATGACTTTCACCACATTGGTGGTGGGAACATAAACTGATACAGCATTTTTGCAGGGTAAATTGTCAGGGTAATCAATCCACATGTTAAATGTACATACTCTTTGACTCAGCAAATCCATCTCTAGGAATCTACTCTACAGAAATACAAACATTTGTATGCAAAGTTAAATATACAAAGATATATCGCTGCAACTTTTTAGAAGGGTAAAAATGTCAGAAACAATCTAAATGTCCATTAATACCAAAATGGCTTCAAAAAATAAATTTAAAAAAAAATACAGAAATGGATGAACTATGACCTATTCACACTATGGAATATTATATAGCCAAAAAATGAGGTAAAAGTGTAGGAGCCAAACGGAAAAAAGTGAAATGATATTTTATATTATTAAATGTAAAAAGAAAGTTACAGACCCACAGGTATATCTCATTAGACAAACAAACGAAACAAAAAAACTACATGTGCGCGTAATATGGGTAATATGCATCACATTTATTTCTTGAAGATGAGAGGAGCTTTTACTTTGTAAATTTCTTATGTATCACTTGCAATTCTTTTTATAAAGAATTCTTAAATTAAAAAAAGTAGGAAAAAACATCAAAAATTATTCTTAATGGCGGTCTATTTTTCCTAACGTAAGAGAATTGAAGAGCAGTTAAAATATTTTAGGACAACTGATAATTTTAATAACTTTTCCTCTTACAGAATTAAAATTGTACTCATGGCCTCTTAACATAAAAACAGTATAGCTACAATCAAGTCACCAAGCTCTGAGCATTTCATAATCCCTATTGGTATAAAGCACATACTGGGTCATTAAGATCATAAAACATTTGCCAATTAAAAAAAAAAAAAAAAAAGCTACAATCGTCAAGAAAAAACAACAACAACTTATACTAGAAAAACCAAATTCATTGTGAGACCCTAAAATAATCTATCATCTGTAATCTCCAAATCCTGTAGAACAGTGATTTTAAAAAATTGGGGGTGGGAGAGTAATTGGGCACTTAAGACCCCTCCATTTAATCTTTGGAATGAAGACTTCCTCACACAACACAGCCACTCTCCAAACCTTCCCCCATCCATGCATGTAATGAGAAAAGTTACCTGCAAGTCATATAGTCTACATTTGAGAAGTATGAAAACAGAAAAAAATATTGGGAGGTGCTATACATATAGAGAATACTAACTAAAATTTTAAGCAATGATGCATATGTGCAACAAAAGCCCTTAAAGGGCTGGCCCGTGGCTCACTTGGGAGAGTGTGGTGCTGATAACACCAAGGCCATGGGTTCGGATCCCTATATAGGGATGGCCGGTTAGCTCACTGGGAGAGCGTGGTGCTGACAACACCAAGTCAAGGGTTAAGATCTCCTTACCGATCATCTTAAAAAAAAAAAAAATCTGCTTTTAGTAGAAAAATAACACAGTAACCAATCTCAACATAGGACTTGGTTTGCAATCCCCACACGATCGCTAGCCACCTAACTAAATAATTGCTTCATCTCTCCATGGGTGAAGGTCCTCACTTATCAATGAAGACAAATGATTTCTAAGGTTTCCTGTACAGGAAAATTCTATAATTCTACCTTTTCCACACAAGCAGGATAAATTCTATCCTAAAATATTCAGTATTTAAAATAGAAATGTGGCTAGAAAATGAAAGGAAAAAGACACTTTAAACTACATAATAAATTTCTCCTACTGTCCCTAAGGTCCTGGTTGCAGGACTCTAAGGGATGCAAAATCTGATCATGTTAAATCATTTTAAATTCTCTTCAAAATAACAAGAGCTGAACACTAAACAGTGTCTTAAACTTCCCCCCTCAAAGAAATATAGCCATAAATTAGATTATTTAATGAAACTTTAGTATTTAAAAACAAATCTTTCAAAGATAATGATCTTATTAAATTTGATTATCCTGTTCATTCTTTCATTAATCAACCAATATGCTAAGCACCTACTATGTGTCAGGTATTGTCATATTTTAGCTTCTTTCCAGTGTCTCAAATAAAAATCAAAGAGTATAAGAATCTTACCAACATGGCCTCCTCCAATGGTGTATGTCTTCCCAGATCCAGTTTGTCCATAGGCAAAAACAGTTGCATTATATCCCTCAATGAGTGACAACACGAGGGGCTTTACGCATGTATTATAAACTTCATCCTGAGTGGAAGTTTTGCCAAAAACAAAATCAAAAGTAAAGACTCTGTCTTTCCCAATGATAATCTGCGTGGTGTTTGGAATTACTCTCACACAAACTTGATGATTATGAAGAACTTTGCAAAGTGGAGGTCTAATTCTTACAGCAACTTTTACTGGTATTTCTTCCATGGTAGATTAGATTTTACTAAATAGATTTTCTACTTAATGTTCAGTATCTAGTGTGAGAGACATCCATTTTACGTAAGATCTGGACTCCTGTGTATCAAAATAAAAAAACAAATTTTAATTATTCACTCCTCTTATCCTAATAAACTAACCACCTCTAAAGCAAAGTCAACTAGAGCAGGTTTTGCTCCAATATAAAATAGTTACAAAGAGTAAATCTGTTTGTTAAAGCACGTCATTAATTTTTAGATGAAATAATTTGATGTCTGGATTTATTTCAAAATAATCTAGGTGTGGAGGGGGCTACAAGTTGGTAAATGATGAAGATAAGTAATAAATACATGGGATTCCACTGTGTCCCTATTTCTATATTGGCAATGTTTCCCTGTTCACTATTCTAAATATTGAATAATAAGGGAGTTAGAAAACTAAGGCAAGGAGGGCTGGCCAGTTAGCTCACTTGGGAGAGTGTGGTGCTGATAACATGAAGGTCAAGGGTTCTGATCCCCTTACTGGCCACCCAACAAAAAAAAAAAAAGGAAAAATGAAAAAGAAATTAAGGCAAGGAAATAATTAAGAAACTGTACACATGTGTTAAAAGTAAACATCTATACTAGATTTTATAGCTATGTATTGAAAAATAGCATTTCTTCTTTGCCACAAATATTAGAAAAAAATCCGTGAAAATAGTTTTAAGGACTTCTATAAATCAATATAAATTTAAAACTAAAATTTTTATTCAAAACAATCAAAACTAACAGAAAAACTGCTTTTTCCATTCCTGAATATTATGTCATACTTATTCCTGAAGATCTCTGACAGAATACATTAAAAATTAAATTGGTAACTACAATTACAATAAACACCTGAAAAATAAATTAAGAAAACAAGTCCATTTAAAATAACATCAAAAAGAATAAAATACTTAGAATAAACTTGACAAAAGATGAATAAAGCTTATACTCTGAAAAACCATAAAATATTGTGAAAAGAAACTAATAGATGATCTAAATAAATGCAAAACATCTCATGTTCATGGACTGGAAGACTTAATACTGTTAAGATGTCAATATTCCTCAAATTGAGCTACAGAGTCAATGCAACTCCTATCAAAATCCCAGCTGACCTATTTGCAAAAATTGATAACCTGATCTTAAAATTCATATAGAAAACCAAGGGACACAGAATAGCCAAAACAATATTGAAAAAGAACAAAATAGGAAAACTCGAACTTCCCTAGTTTTAAAACCAAGCAACAGTAATCAAGACAGTGTGGCACTGGCATGAGGATAGACAGTAGAATAGAACTGAGAATCCAGAAATAAACCCTCATGTTTATAATTGATTTCAATAAGGGTGCCAAGACAATTCAATCGGGAAGGAATAGTCTTTTCAACAAACGATACTGGGACAATGGATACCCATATGTAAAGAATGAAGTTGGACCCCCACCTCACATCATATACAAAAGTTAACCAAAAATGAATGACAGACCTAAATGTAAGAGCTGAAACTATAAAACTCTTAAAAGAAAACACAAGAGTAACTCTTCATGACCTTAAATTTGGAAATGATTTCTTAGATATAACATCAAAAGCAAAAGCAATAAAAAAAAAATAGATAAGCTGTACTCCACCAAAATTAAAAACTTTGTGCCTCAAAGGAAACCATCAAGAGAGTGAAAAGACAACTCACTGAATAGGAGTAAATATTTGTAAGTCATGTATCTAATAAAGGGCTTGTATCTAGAATATATAAAGAACTATTACAACTCAGTAATTTTTAAAAAGTTTTTAATGGGCAAAGGATTAAAAAGGCAGTTCTTCAAAGAAGATATATAAATGGTCAATAAGCACATGAAAAGATGTTCAACATCACTACCTATCAGGGAAAAGCAATCAAAAACCGCAACGAAATACCACTCCACACACACTAGCATGGCTGTAATCAAAAAGACAGATCATAATAACTGTTGATGAGGATGAAGAGAAATTGGAACTCTCATACCCACCTAGTGGGAATGTAAAATAGTATAGCTGATTTGGAAAACAGAGTGGCAGTTCCTCAAAAAATGAAACACACAGTTATCAATTGACCCAAGAGAAATGAAAACATATGTCTGCATAAAAACTTGTACACGAATATTCAATCTTGGTAGGATAAGTTAACAACACATAAAAGCCAAAAAAAAGTAACCAACAACAAATCTATGATAAGATTCAAGTGCAGATAGAAAGTAATCAGTTTGCGGTGAGATTAGGCTCTTTGGAGAAGCAGTGTCTTGAACACTATCATTAAGTAACCTAGCAGACTACTAAGATGAAATAACAGCAATGGAAATGTTAATGACATATTTTACATTCACTAGCCTTTAAAAAAAACTCTGCAGCAATACTTTGCATTTATAATTCTTTTAGTGGATAGTCCAAAGAGGATCACAACAACACCAAAAAATTTACATCACTCTACCAAGAGCCTACTGAGAGTTAAAAAAAAAAAAAAAAAAACTGGTCCCTTGGGCTGTAAAATCCCAAAACATAATCAACAAACTATCTTCAAAGGCCAAAACAAAGAGATCCACCTAACCTTGGCAGTTTTAATCATTGTAATGAAATTCTGCACTGAAAAAAATACTCATATGTACGGTAAATACTTTCCTGGATCTGAAAGGACTCTACAATCATTTGGTACTGGAAATTTTAACAAACTATAGAGATGCTGTCTGAGTCGATTCTTCCAAATGTCTCTAAACACTTAAATGTAAAGTTTTCTTAAATGTAAAGTTATCATACAGATTAGTTTCTTTTATTTGTTTCTTTTCTTTCTTTTTTTTTTGCCATCACGTTAAAGCAAAAGTCATGGTTTGTGTTAAGCCAGACCTGCTTCCAACGAAATTGCTAATAAAAAATGCTAAAAGAATTGGGAGATTTCCACATTCTTGGTTTTTATAATGAGTGTCTATAAACAATTTGGCTATTAAAGGTCATTGAAACTCACCTATTCTAACCATTAAAAAGTAACAGTAATGGTCCATAGTCATATAGTTTGTAAAAAATCAATATAAATAGTTTTTTTAAAAAAAAATCCATAGCACTAATACTTCTTTATATTCTAATCAATTACCGTCATCAGAAACATGCATTATGTCATCAACGTTTTATAAAAAGGTGAAACCTGATTGGCTGGCAATATTTCGGCATACCCGATGGGTTTGTGAAATCTGAGCAAAGGCAAGACAAGTCTTTAATCCTTGATGCCGTGTCACTGGTCAGGAATGGGTGTCCCCAAATACCTTGCCATCCTGTGCCCTTGGTTTCCCAGAAAACAGGTCTGTCTAAAACGTGCGGTTTGTCATTTTTTTCATAGGAGAGTTCCCAGCAGATGGATATTGGATCGCACAAGCATTTTAGCAAAGGCCCCAGATTTGGAAAGAAGACGGGAGTAAAGAAGAGAAAATACAAAGATTTTAACAATTGCGGGCGGTGTTATTTAAAGGGTGTCCCAATGAGACTCTGGGCACCTTTCTCTTCCTCCATCGTCACCCGCCTGAGGGGAGGAGGGGCCTGAGGACGCGCTTGGACGCGCCGAAGTTTCAACGTCTCCGATGCGAACAGGAGGCCTGAGACAAAGCGGAGCCCTCGGTGACGGTGGCCTCCCCGACCCTCTCCACAAACACCAGACAGTCCGGGCCCTCCTCAGCGCGGCTTGCTCGGCGGCGTTCTGCCCGTCCGACCCCGGGGCCTCCCCACCTCAGGGTACCCGGCTTCCGTCCGCAGGGGGCGCTCGCCCGGCCCAAGCGTCGACCCCACACCCGTTCCGGCGCCCTCCGCGGCCTCGCCGGCACCCCAGCCGCCTCCCCGGTGCCCCTCACCACACCGCCCGGCCCGCCGCTCACCGACCGGCTCGGGAAGACACGGCCTCTGGCGGCGAGCGCCGGACTCCTCGGCTTCGCTCCGCTGCGCGGCCGCCACCGCCCACGCCTTTTGTTGTCACCGGTTCTCCCGGCAACCGGCTGGGCCCGCCTCCCGACGCGCCGCTCCCTTCGGCCGAGTCCTGGCCCCTCCTCGGTAAGCCCCGCCCGCCGGCGGCCGCGTCCTGGCCCCGCCCCTGCAGGACCCGCCCCGCCGCGGAGGCTTCGCCGCCGCCGGGGGGCGCTACGAACAGAAGGCTGGTCTCGGAGCACTCGGCGCAAGCCGCTACCGACCGGCAACTAACGTGAGGAGGGTCATGATTCCACGTGGCGTTTCAGAATCGTAGCTACCACTTCAGTCCCATTGTGAATCTCACGGTTTAGGGGCCGGTCGCTTAGGTCAGCTGGTCCGCGCGCAGCCTAATAACGCCGAGTCCCGGGCGTGGATCCCCGTACCCACCCGCGCCTCCCCGCACCCCCGCCAGAAACGTTCACTATGCGCTGTGGTCAGAGCGTTCACAGCGCTGTGCGACCATCATCGCTGTGTGTCCGGGACCAGAACATTGTAATCCCTCCGAAAGAAAATCCTCGAGCCAGCGAACAGGTACTGTCCTCCGTCCCCTCCCACCTTCCGGTCACCAGCCTGCTTCTGCTCCGTGGATTTAGCCATTCTGGGGATGTCACACTCATGGATCGTGGAGTCACCATCAGACCTTCTGTATCCGGCTTGTTGGGCTTAACAACGTTTTCAAGGTTCACTCATGTTGCAGCATCTGTCAGCACTTGTTATTCCTTTTCATGGCGGAATAATACTCTATTGTATGGATATAGCACGTTCTGTCCGTCATCACTTGATGGCCAGCACTTGGATTTTGTCCATTCTTTGGCTGATATGAATAATGCTGCTTCATGGCATGTACAAGTATTTGTTTGAATACCTGCTTTCAGTCTTTTAGGTATACACCTAGCAGAGGAATTGCTTGGTCATATGGCAATTCTATGCTTAACTTCCCCGATTTAGTTTAAAATGCCTCAGTGCCTCCCGATTTTAGTAGCACAATCTAAGTTTCTTCAAGAAGCATTCCTTTATTCATGAAATTTAGGAGTGAAAACGAGGGGTTGGGGTTAGCTCAGTTGGTTAGAGAACGGTGTTATAACACCAAGCTCAAATAAAAGGAAAGGCCAGCCCGGTGGCTCACTCGGGTGCGCTCACTGGCTGAGCGTGGTGCTGACACACCGAGCCGAGGGTTGCGATCCCCTTACCGGTGAAAGAAAGAAAGAAAGAGAGAAAGAGAGAGAGAGAGAGAGAGAGAGAGAGAGGAGAGAGAGAGAGAGAGAGAGAGAAAGAAAGAGAGCGAGAGAGCGAGAGAGAAAGAGAGAGAGGAGAGAGAGAGAAAGAAAGAGAGCGAGAGAGAGCGAGAGAGAAAGAGAGAGGAGAGAGAGAGAGAGAAAGAAAGAGAGCGAGAGAGAGAGCGAGAGAGAAAGAGAGAGGAGAGAGAGCGAGAAAGAGAGAGAGGAGAGAGAGAAAGAGAGGAGAGAGAGAGAGAGAAAGAAAGAGAGCGAGAGAGAGAGCGAGAAAGAGAGAGAGGAGAGAGAGAAAGAGAGGAGAGAGAAAGAAAGAGCGAGAGAGAGCGAGAGAGAAAGAGAGAGAGGAGAGAGAGAGAGAGAGAAAGAGAGCGAGAGAGAGAGCGAGAGAGAAAGAGAGGAGAGAGAGAGAGAGAAAGAAAGAAAGAAAGGCTGCTTAGTTAACAATCATTTTGAATTTTAAAAATTCAAAGATGTGAATTCATTATGTTGTATTTTTAGAACTATTTTTAAAAATAACCAATCTCCTCTCCCCCCCAAAAAAACATGTTGCACATCATAATTGAACTGAAAAGTCAGACTGGCTTGCTGACGAAGCTTCACCAAATAACAGTAACAATTTGGGTTTGAAAATACTCAGATGCCCTACCAGAAGTGACCTAGAAGCCACGTGATTGCAGAGAGGTGGTCAGCAAAGTTTTCCCTTGCCCCCAGATTGGTGTCTTGTGTCCAAAGACAACGGACTGAAAGAGAACAGGTTACTTAAGTTCCCACAATGTAAAGTGAATGTTGTCATCGCCACCCCTTCTCCCTAGAATTTATAGCAGAACAAAACTAGTTCCATTCCAACTCCAAATCCTATCCCCTTTTAAAGTATTTACAAGACAGACTAGGGAGTGCCAGGGGAGGGAAGGGGTCTTGGGCCTTGTGGAGTGGGGAGTAAGAGGTGTCCCTTCTACGAGTGACACGCAGAGTCTGCGAGGGCTGCTGGAAGAGGAAACCGCACGACTTCTGGTTGGGTGCGACGAGAGGAAGAGGCAGACTGATGGGCTTCTGGTCCTTCCCAGGCTGCAGTGACTGAATGGCTGCGCAGAGGGAGGGCGCTGGAGCGGAGCAGCCCGTGCTCCCACCGTGCAGCTGGGTGACAACCTGTGATTTTCTCACTGTCTGAGTGGATCCTTTGGAAGATACCCGAGCTTGAGCCCTGTGAGGATTGTCTTGGGTAAGTTTGGGGCGAGGGGTACACAGCAACAAGAGGGGACAGTGGGAAGAGCTGGACTGGGGGGCTAGTGGAAGAAGTTGAGCCGGGCTGGATCTCCCCCTGGAGAGAACTGGGTCTTGCGGGTCCTCTGAAGAACTCCACGTACGCCCCACGGGAGACCAGCTTGGGGACTCCTGCCCTACAGAGTACCCATGGCCAGTCCGTTTTAGCAGAGAAGCAGCAACCAACAAGATTACGGCTGGATCCAAGTGAGTAAAGAAACATTTCCCTTTTGCCCTAAACTCCCCACCCCCATTCTCGGAAAAGCTAGATACAGAAAAGAAAGCGAGGATTAAGGAAACAGCAGATCACTCCTCTTCCCCACTTTGAGTTCCTTTAATGCTGATGTAACGTTTGACGATTTTCCTTTCAATCTTGAGCATACAGAAGAGGGTCCTTATACAGTACTTATAAAGACGAGGTTTCTAGGCCATCATTCTGCCTTTGGCACCTTAGTTTAGTGTAGAAAAGGTTGGCTTTCCTAATGAAACATAGAATGTGGGTCCTGTCAACTCATGCCAGGTGGATTTGCTTGGCCCTTTGGTCAAACTGGTCAACCACAATCTCCACTAATCATAAGGGGAACCTTGGGAGACTAGGAAAGAGCCATTATGCCTACCTGAAAAACAGGCCTAGAACAGTGGCTTTCAAATCTGATTGATCTTGAGCACTGTCAGAGATTCATTTGACATCATGACTCAGTAAACAGGTATGTGTATAAATGAAAACAGAAGTTTCGTGAAACAATACTTACCCTTACTGAGATCAGTGTTCTATGATATCATCTATTTTATTTTATTTCAATTTTTCTCAATACTGGTTACAATTCTCTGAATTGATTTCATGACCCACTAATGACGTGCAACCTACAGTTTGAAATATCCTGGTCTAAGGTGACAATCTAGCTGATGATGGATCAGAGATAACATTTCCATCTACTAAAACAGCATTTTACCCCTATTATATTAGTTATCTATTGCTGAGCAACAAATTACCCCAAAACTTAGTGGTTTAAAACAACACACATTTCTTATAGTTTCTGTGGGTCAGGAATCAGGGCATGGTTTAGTTGGGTTCTCTGATTCAGGGCCCCTATTCCCTATTCTAATCACCAAATTCTGTGAATTTTACATCTGAACATTTCCTGAATCTTTTCCTTCTACTCCCCTTGTTTCTATTTCTAGTTCAAGGTCTCACATTCACTCACCTACACGGCTGTAACAGCCTACCAACTAGTCTCCCTGTCTCCAGTCTTGCTCTCTACTATAGTTTTAACATCCCCCCAAAACTCCTTAAAGCTTGATCACCATTATAACTGTGTTTAGAGGGTGGGAAATTCAACTCTGGTATTTGAAAGGTGGGGCCTTTGGAGGTAATTGGACCATGAGGGTTCTACCCTCACGAAGGGATTAATCAACAGGAGTGGCCCTGGTGGCTTTATAAGAAGAGCAAGTGAGCATGCTCTTGCCCACTTCACGATGTGATGCCCTGTGTTGCCTTGGGACTCTCCAGAGTCCCCACCAAGGAGAAGGCTCTGACCTGATGTGACCCCTCACCCTTGGATTTCCCAGACGCCAAAACTATAAGAAATAAATTGCATCTCCTTATAAATTACCCAGTTTCAGGTATTGGTAAGTGAAAACAAACTAATCCACTCTCACAAATCCATCCTCCACGCCTTCTATAGTGTTCTATCTAGGAAATTGATGTGACCATGTCTTTTCTCTGCCAGAAGCCTTTCTGTAATGGCATGGAAAATATTATTCCTTAGCAGCTGGAATAAGAAATCCAGGTACAAAGAGAGACAATTTTGCTGAGAAGATGTTTTGCTAGCCTACTACTTCCAGGTACAAGATAAGCCTCCTGAGTTTGATTTGGTTGAAACCCAGGCTTCAGAGAAGAGGGTGGTATTGCTCATATGAGACCAGGAGGAGAATTATTTGAATGAGGAAGATGGGAGGAGGAAGAAGGAAGATGGTGTTGGGAGACGCTGAAACAGAGAGGAGGTAGAGAATATCTGATAAGGGATTTCCAAGGACACTGGAAATGCCTAATGGTGATCTTTAGGTTCATACTGTGATGTGTGCGGTTCAAACCCTCTCCTCTCTTTCCCCTGCAAAATCTTCAATAATGTCTACATTGCTCATTGACACAGTCATGATAGAGGACTGTTTGTAGATTTGCCAATCCCTGCGTCCATCCTGGTGTTGGACAAAATCAGAGACTGACCATGTGGACCTTAGAGGGCAAAGGATTAGAAGAAAGCTGAAAAGTCTGGCTTGCATGTTAATGATGTTTTACTTCACTAATAAACCAAGCAATGCAAGGTGAAATGATAAACTATTTTCACCTTGTAAGCAGCAACTTTTCATAATGTAGTACCAGAAAGCATTCAGTGTCAGTGAAATAGACACTTTTATATGTAATCCCACTTCTTGTCATCTCTCCTAAAAATATAGAGATAATGATAAAGAATCATGTACAGATGTTATCAGATTAGGCTCTTGGGTCCCAAAGTCATAGAAATGAACAATGCACCCAGCAGCAAAACAAGCAACACTTTATTTAAAGAGGCAATAGACTAAAGCATAAGAGGAGTAGCTACAGAGAAGCTGCTTAGACCCCAAGGGGAGCCATTCAGGGTCCTTTATAGGGAAAGGGGGTGAGGGTGCAGGCCAATGCCATCATTCTGTGCCTCTGGAGGTGGTCCATTTTGTTCTTCCTGGTTGCATCATGTATGCATGCTCAGTTAGGGCTTTAGTCCTTGTGCCTGCTCAGTAGGTCCAAGATGGTGGTGGACATTATTGTCACCCCAGGAGGGTCACTGTAGCAGTCACCTTGAAGCATTGTATGCATGCGGGAACTCCTAAGGGGTCTTAAGGTTAATCTGTAACTTAATTTTTGCAATTATGGGAAAAGAATGGGTACATAATAAGTTTTAAACAAGGCTAACAGTTATATCTTAAGCATTGGGGAAGGGGTTTTCCAATTCAGTAAATATCTGTTCCCCTCTTATCTCAGTTTATTTTATCAGGGCCGGCCATGGGATAGTCATGTGCCCTGGGTGGGGCATGAGGGGGTCTCATGTGAGGAGATGAAAAGTAACAAACTGTCCTCTGCAGAGAGAATGGAGTCAGTTTGGTTCACAGGCCTAGCCATACTCTGTCTCAGATAGTAAGTTAGTTCTGGAGATTCAGTAAATGTTCATGGAAATAAATTAAAGAAAAAAAACCAGGTAACTTGCTCATATTAGTTCATTTTCTGTCTCTTATAACAAAATACCTGAAACTGGGTAACGTATGTAGAAAAGGGGTTTATTTCTTACAGTTTCAGAGGCTGGGAAGTCCCAAGTCCAGGGAACACATCTGGTGAGGGCCTTTAACTCTCCCCAGTGATGCACAGTACCACATGGTTAAGAAAGGGCTGAGCAAGAGAAAGCTAGCCTCCTTATTTGCTCTCCTTTTAAAGCCATCAGAACCATATCAATAACCAACCATTAAGCTGTCAATGGATTAATCCATCCAGGAGGGTACAGTCCTCACAATCTAATCACCCCTTAAAGGGCCCACCTTTAAATTACCATAATAGGACTTCCCACCCTCTCAACAATGTTACAATGGAGATTAAGTTTCAATACATGAATTTGGGGGGACACTTTTTAAAAAATTATTATTGTTTTACATTCTATGATGCTGTTGCAGAGCAGTTGGGAGGGAGAGCGAGAAGGGAAAGGGGAAGGAAATGTGTTGGAAGAAAGAGGAAAGAGGAGGGGTAGGATTGAAGCCTGTGGCACCCCTCACATTCCCACAGGGGAGAACAGGGGGCTTCCAAGTGTGGCTTGGTCATTGCCGGGCTGGGTGCAGATGTCAGGGAGGTGTGGCAAAAGCTCTCACTTCCCACCACCCCAGCTCAGCAACCAAGGGCCCTTCTTGCTGCAGCTTGATGGTCGTCGCTGTGCTGGTTGCGTGTGTTGGGGGGGGGTGGGCATGGCTGAGTCCCTTGGCCACCGACTGCCCCAGTTTGGGAGATCCCAGGGTGCTTCCTGCAGTGGCTTGGTGGTTGTCTCTGGGCTGGTTGCACATGTCAGGGGGGCATGGCCAAGATCCTCAGCTGGGTGACACATTTAACCCATAGCAAAGGCCCAAGGGGCACATCTGGTGAGGGCCTTCTTCTCAGTGGGAACTCTCTACAGGGTCCCATGGCAGTGCAGGGTATCACATGATGATAACGGCAAGAGCTCTCTCATGTGCTCTCATTATAAACCCAGCAGTCCACCCCCATGACAATCCTTTAAACCACCAGCCCATAACTCCATGAATGGATTAATGCCTTCACAAGTGCACAGTGGTTATGATCCAATCACTTCTCAAAGGCCCCACCTTTCAGATACCATAATCAGATTTTCCACTTTCTTAACACTGTTACAATAGGGATCAAGTTTCCAATGCATGAGTTTTATGGGAATACATTTCACGTATAGCATTGCTCAAGGCTACATGGTTGATAAGTGGCAGAGGCAAGACTGAAGCCTATGTCTGTCAGATGACAAAGTCAACACAGCCTCTCCAAAGACTGAGCTGAGCTGAAGCTTTCTACATAATACGTCTCCGATTTTATTGTTTGCTTGTTTTATGGTTGTTTGTTCAAATCAGGATCCAAACATGGTCCACATATGGCATTTGGTTAATATAATAGTTGGTCAATAACAGTTATGCCTCAACTTTTTAAAATTGTGATAAAATGCACATAACATAAAGTTTACGATCTTAACCATTTTTAAGTGCATGAATCATGTACTTAGTAGTGTTAAGTACATTCACACTATTGTGAAACCAATCTCCGGAACTCTTTTCATCTTGCAAAACTAGGATTCTATATCCATTAAACAGTAACTCCCCATTTCACTCTTTCACTAGCCCCTGGCAACTACTGTTCTGTTTTCTGTCTCTGACTCTATGAATTTGACTACTCCAGGTATTCTATACAAGCGGAATCTCATAGTATTTGTCCTTTGGTGACTGGCTTATTTCACCTAGTTTGATGTCCTCAAGGTTTACCCATGTTATAGCATGTACCAGAACTTCCTTCCTTTTTAAGACTGAATAATATTCCATTGTATGTATGTGTCACATTTTGTTTATCCATTCATCCATTGATGGCCGCTTGGGTTGCTTCCACCTTTTGGCTTTCGTGAATAATACTGCTATAAACATGAGTGTATAACTATCTCGTCAAGATCCTGCTGCTGTTGTTTTGGCTACTGTTATGAAGTGCATGTTTATGTTCTCCCCCTAACCCCCAATTCATATATCGAAGCCCTAACCCCCAATTTGGTGGTATTTGGAGATGGGGCCTCTAGGAGTTAATTAGGTTTAAATGAGGTCATGAAGATGGGACCCCCATGATGGAATCAGTATTCTTATAGGAAGAGGAAGAGACACCAGAGTTCTCTCTTTTCACCATGTGAGGACACACAGAGAAGGCAGCCAACTGCAAGGCAGGAAGAGAACCCTCTCCAGGAGCCAAATCTGCCAGCATCTTGATCTTGGACTCTCCAACCTCCAGAACAGTGAGAAATAAATATCTGTTCTTTAAGTCATGCAGTCTGTGGTATTTTGTTATAGTAGTCCAAGCTAAGACAGATTTATACTCAGAAGTAGAATTGCTGGATCATATATGATAATTCTGTTTTTGTATTTTGAGGAACCATGATCTTTCTTTTTCTTTCTTTTTTCTTTTCTTTGCTATTTTCTTTTCCTTCCCTCCTTCCTTCCTTCCTTTCTTTCATAGACCTATTTCTGTACACCATACTGTTTTCCACAGTGACTGCATGATTTTACATACCTATCAACAATGCACAAGAATTCCAATTTCTCCACATCCTTGCCAATTCCCACCCTTTAAAAAAAGAAAAAAATTCATTTGTTAAAGAAACTGTCATTTGTCCTATAGAATTCCTCACAGTGTACATTTGGCTGATTATATCTTTGTTTTTTCATTTAACTTGTTCTTCTATTTCCTACATTTCCTGTAAGCTAGTAGCTAGATTTAGATTCTTGATTAGATTCAGGTTCAATTCTTCTAGCAAGTATAATTCCTAAATGAAGCTTTGTATTTCCTGTTGCAGCACACCAGGAGGCATATGTCTGCATTTGCTGCTTTTAGTGACATTAAGATTGTTGGTGAGTGCAGGCATTTTTCAGCCTAAGTCATTCATTAAAAACTCCTCATTAACATTTTACCTAATGGCTTTAACAGCCATTGATGATCATTTTCCAGATCTGTTATTTCACTAGGGATTGCAAAATGGTAATGTTCTAATTCTAATAATCCTTTTGTATTTGCTACCGGAATTTTTCTATAAAGAGGAGCTTTCCTTCTATCAGGTTATTCAAAAATGCAGTTAGTGTAGGGATGGCAGAATAAATGCTTAATTTTTTTCTTTTATTTATCAAACAATTTTTTTTGGCAGCTGGCCACTATGTGGACTCAAACCCATGACCTTTGTGTTATAAGGCTGCATTCTAACCAACCGAATTATTTATTAATCTTGAGAATACTAAATTGGTCCCTACCAACCTCCAAAGCCAAACAATAGGGTCTCTTTTTGGGGGGAGGGAAGGATGGGTGACTATGAACTCACAGAAGATTTTTTTCTCTCTCCCTTTTAATTTTAATTAATTAATTAATTAATTAATTACTTTTTGTGGCTGGCTAGTTTGGGGACCTTAACCCTGACCCATAGATTTTTTACTTTTTAGTTGCTTTTCCAAATACTATTTCAGTTCCCAAAGTACATATTTCTAGGTTTCTTATTAAATAGCATTGTGACCTATTGTTTCTTTTCACTTTAATTCAGGCTTCATCAAAGGTTTGAGCCTTAATAATTGAATTCCACCAAAGAATATGGATTAGTATTCTATACCAGTCGACCCTCAGTCTACCCTGAGAATGGTGAGATGAGAATGGTGAAGAAAGGAGAAGGATTGTTAGGTTTTCCCCACCTCCGGACAGGAAGTTGAACTACCTCTTTCCTTGGACTAACTCAGAAACTAGCCTTCCTTCTCTCTAGTGTTCAGCCTGGTTCTTTCACTTAAAATTAAAATATTCTTAACCCAAAGGGAGAAACCAAAACAGAAAGGAAAAACAATAAATACAGTGTATGGAAAAAAGAGGAACTTACCTGAATGGCATAGTAATATATTTCTCCAAACTTCCAACTGCTTTATTCATTATATTTTAAACCTGCAAGGAACCGTACAAATTATTTAGTCCCATTGTACTTTTATTAATATTTTAAAATTTCTGTTCACTCTCCCTGAGTTAAGCTAAAGTTATTTTGCTTTTTTTTATTTATTTATGTACGGTTCTCCGAGAAACAGAACCAATGGGATAGAGAAATAAAGAAGTATACATAGATCTATCTGTGGATGGATGGATGGATGGATGGATGGATGGATGGATGGATGGATGGATGGGTAGGTAGGGAGATTGGTAGATAGATAGATGATAGATAGACAGATAGATACATACATACATACATACATACATACATACATACATACATACATACATACATACATACATACATGAATTATAGACAGATTTTAAGGAATTGGCTCACATGCTTATGGGGCTGGTAAGATGTGATGTAATCTTGAGTCCAAAATCTGTAGGGCAGGCTTGCAGGTGGGAAATTCAAACTCAAGGTGGGTTTCTATGTTTCAGTCTTGAGACAGAATTGATTCTTCTTTGGGAAACTTCAGTCTTTGCTCTTAAGGACTTCAACTGATTGGAGAGGCCCACCTGTATTATGGAGGGTAACTGCTTTGCACAAGTCTACTGATTGTAAATAGTAACCACATTTAAAAAATACCTTCATAGCAACATTTAGACAGGTGTTTGATCAAACAAGTGGGCACTATAGCCTAGCCAAGCTGGCACATAAAATTAATTATCACAATCTCATCCTACCACTTCTTGTAAATGATTTGAGAAATGCATACATTCTTTAGAATAATGACATAAAAAGAAAACTGGGGGGCTGGCACTTAACTCAGTTAGAGTGTGGTGCTGATAACACCAAGAACCAGGCTTCGATCCCTATACTCGCCAGCCACTGAAACAAACAAACAAAAAGAAATAAAAGAAAACTGGACCCAGAATTAGAAAATCAGAGTCAGGTTATCCCACTTTATACATAAATTAAACAGGCATGGTGCTTTTAACTGCTTTGTTCAAAGGCTGATGACAGAACGAGGGCAGTGGGTGTACAGTGACTCCTGTCAGGGGAGCTCAGATCCTGGGATCTTGACTCTGGACATTTTACACTGTGGAGAACCCACAATTCTGGACTTCCTTAATTTGAAGGTCATTGTCTTCCAAGGTTTGAGAGCAAATAAAATACAAACACTGCCTGGGACAGGGCAGCCTACTTTGTTCCATCCAATGCACATGGTGACATTATGGAATTTTACTTGAGTTCTGTACTCCAGGAAAACAGTGACATTAAGAAATCCCCCCCCCACAACCTTTTGTTTTCTAAAATCCTCTACCATTTTGTTTTCTAGGAAATGGCTCATGCCAAAGTACCATCCTTCTCTATGTGACTTATATACTCCTAAGATTATTGACTCTCTTGACTCCGTAAGGCTCGCAGGTGACTCCCTTTACCTGTGACAAGGCCAGACACAGATCTTTCCTCTTTTACCTAAACCTGCTGTTGGCCAGACATAGACCCCCCAAGTCCCCATTCCTTGTCTCATGAATGATTAAAATTTCATGTCCACCTGAAACTATCTAGACACAGAGACAAACATTTCCTGTTTGGAAAACTGATTGAGACTTCTGACTGCAAAACAATCCCTCTTGTAAAATGCCCCCACCTGTAACTTGTCTACTCTTCCCTATAAAAGCCTAAGGCAAAACCACCCAGCCAAGCATCCAATTTTTGGATCTGGCATGTTTTTCCTATTGTAATAACCTGATAAAATCAATTCCTTTATTTGTTCAGGTTTGTCTTTGACAACAGCATCCATCAGAAGACTGAAAAGTCAAAAACTGAAGCCAAAAAAAGAAAAAAAAAGTGATCTGGGCACATCAAAAGGGAGGTGGGTCACCAAGTTACAAGGAAAAGGAAGATGTAGTTGTCTCAAAGCTGATGGCCTAAATCACATACTGTGGGTCATTAAACCTGTACCTCTCCAGACAAATTATTAAGCTATTACCCACTCAGCTTCAATGCACGGGCACAGTGATGAAACTCAGTAAGTGATTTCTGAATTGAATCGAATAAAATCTATGAATTTGCTTGGTACTAATCAGGGGAAAGTTAAAGGTGGAGATAGGAAAAAAGCAGCCCCTGACAAAAGCTGGCCTGGCACTCACAGCTATGCCCTGTTATTTTCCTGTTGGACATTATGTTACAGAATACCAAGATCAGAAAGGCTAATCAGAGACCATGAGAGAGTGAGACAAAGTATGGCTATTTCATAATTTCGTCTAAGCATAGACAAAAAGAAGGCCACTGTACCATACACAAAGCACCAAACATTCTTCTATCTGTTCTAAAAGGAGTAACTGCCATCTTCTTTACCAATCACAGTTTTATCCTTGCTTTAGTCTGCCCTCCCTATAGATAAGATTTGAAAAAACAAATGATATTATTGTCCTTGCTTTCTAACAACATTCACTCTTAGATTCTCCCCTAAATCATCCCCCAAAGTCAGCCAGACGCCCAATGCCTCAACAAGTAATAAATTCAAAATGTTTACTTTGGTTGAAAGGCATTGACAAGGTACTCTGGTGAAATTACTTGAGTTTGCAGAGGGAGGCAAATCATTAGGTGGCCACTGAAGAATAATTAATAAAATTTATCAAAAAAGTCACGATGCTTTTAAACTGGTTGCAGATCAAAGGCTATTAAAGGAAACAGAATCACCAAGGAATTAGAAAGAACGTCTCTGAATGGGGGGCTGTGACAGGAAGTTTCAGGGGGCTGTGCACTTTTTTTTCTTTTTCTTTTCTTTTTTTTTTTATTCTTGTCAGTTCTAGCTGTAGTTGTTTGAGGAAACTCCATACTGTTTTCCATAATGGCTGCACTAGTACAGTCCCACCAACAGCTGTGCACATTTTTATTGTTTTAAGATGGTGTGCAGAATAAATCAACACAACCGAAAAAGCTTTCTGGAATTTATTTCTGGATTCCACTTTCTTCCAGCACTTCAGGAGCTGGCTCCATGTTAATAATGTTCCCCAGACTACCCTGAAATCCACTGAGAGTGATTACTATTTTGTAATCCTTAGTGAAAGAATACTTGATCTGAAAAATGATTATCAATGGCTGTTAAAACTATTAGGTAAAATGTTATTTAAATTCTCTTAGTCTGTACTAGGTGTGAAAATTATAGAATCAATGCAGTGGTGGTGAAAATTTCTTGCTGTTTCCCAATATCCATTCATACTCCTGCTGGTACCCAATGCCCAGAATACTGACTACTTTCCTAGCCTACTTGGCAATTAGTTGTGTTGGAGTGAACAGGACTGAAGCCATGTTGGGACCTAAAACCCCGTGGGCTCCAAAAGATTTTGAGAGAGCAGGTGTTTTTTTGTTTGTTTGTTATTTTCTTAGAATGCCTTTCTCTGAGTTCCCTCCATTCCCATGGTCATTTGATATTTTGAACCTTGGTTATGGGGCAAGATGACATTATTTACTTGAAGGCAAAGTTGTTTTCCAGTCAGCCTGGAGCTGCAGACTTGCACAAACTATCCAAGGGAAACCAAGGAAGACATCAGTAAAGCTGTGCTGATTCCACCCCTCCAGCAGCACCCTGAGATAACGACAGGAGCAGAAACCAGAGTCTGGGAGAGACTGCACCTGGCCCCCTGCACCTCCTCCTCCCTGAAACTTGCCATTTCCCACATTCCATTCCCTCGGCACCTCTTTAAAACTGCCCCCTCTCCAACCTCTAAAGGAGGGAGACAGTTCCAGTCTGTCTCCTCAGACATCTGATAATGAACTTCCTACCTCGTACCAACATCTGGGACTGATGAGTCTTCTGTTTCTGAGTGGAGAGCTGTGGGACGTGGATGCCCAGACCTGGATGCCAGTAACAGATGTGATCACATGACTAAGTTCTAGTCAGTGAGATCAAAGCAAAAATGCGACGTGGTGGCTGCTGGAGGCTTCCTTGTTGAGCTTTTCTTTCTACTCTTCAACTTCATTGCTTCTTCAATTCTGCTGCCTACATAGAACACAAGCATTTTGGATTGCAAGTCCAGGCTATGCTCAGTGCACAAGAGAAAAGGTAGCTGGGTCTGCAACACCACGGAGCACCACAGAGCCTGGGACCACCTTCCCCATCCTCTAAATGACAGAGAAGCAGAAAGCTCAGTGCTGGCTGAGCCTTGAATAGAAAGGAAGAGGAGGAGAGGGGAGAAGGGAAAGAACAGAGAAAGGGAAAGGAGGAGAGGGAAAGGCACTAGGAGAGGTACAGAAAGGGTGGCAGGAGAGGGAGGCCTGAGGTTCAATTGGAAGCTATTAGTTACGATGCTTTCTAGTACAAGTTACAGAAAACTAATTCACAATTATGTAAATAATAAGGTAATGTGTTCGTCATCTTAGGCATGCTAGGTACAGCAGGGCTATGGCTCCACAAAATGGCTACAGTTTCAGGTATCGCATTTAGAGGGCACGTTGCTCAGAGGAAGCAGAACCTTCTCCTACGTCTCTTTCTTAAAAGTGAAAAATCCTTTTCCACAAGCTTCCCAGCAGATTTCCTCTCCAGTCTCACTGGACAGGACTAGCTGAAATACCTGTTACCAAAGCAATCACGGCAAGGAGAATAGGATTACCGTGAATGAGTAAACCATTCATACTCCACCAGATCTACCTCTGGAACTGGGGATGGGGTCGCTTACTGAGTCACACAGGGGAGGGATAGACACAGGACCACTACTTATGTTTGTGCAAGTTGTGCACTACAAAACTGCAGGAAGCCCATTTACATGCACGGTCACTGTTATTTGTAAAGTTATTAGAACAAATTTCCAGCAGATGGGAGTAAAATGCTTGGGGAAAGGGCACCTTTCTCTGATTCATACAAAGTGACAGCAAGCAGACA
Organism: Cynocephalus volans; assembly: GCF_027409185.1. NCBI lineage: Eukaryota > Metazoa > Chordata > Mammalia > Dermoptera > Cynocephalidae > Cynocephalus > Cynocephalus volans. The sequence continues at coordinate 7,755,521 of NC_084479.1, forward strand.
AAGGAGATACCTAACAAAGTCAAGCTTCTGTTAGAAGAAGGTGGGGGGTAGAGGTGGGAAATGAGTGCTTGGTATGTAGTGAGACTTCTACAACAGAAAGTAAATAATCCAATTTATTGTAAACCTTTTAAAATTATATATGGTAAATTCTATTTTAATGCAATAATTCATTCCAGGTTTAAGAAAAGATTTGAAATTCTTTATTCAATTCCAACATAGTTACTCTGAAAAAAAAAAAAAAAAAACTAGGCAAGCAGATATACTAAACTGAAAATCATGATGTACAAAACTCACCTCTGGGTCCTTACTTTGTCCAAGGTGCTGGCATACAGACCCATACCCTTTTCTTCAGTTCTCCAGTTATTTAACTCCTCCAAACTTGACTACCAACCTGCCACAACTGGCCAAATCAACCATGAGAATGACCTTGGAGGCAGATATCACCCAAGAAGAGCCGTTAGATGAAACCACTGCCCCACCTGACAGCTTGACTCCAACCTTGAGCCAGAGGCACCCAGTTAAGCAGCATCCAGATTTCTGACCCATGCAAATTGTGAGATAAGAAATATTTGCTGTTTTAACTGTTAAATTTTAGCATAATTTCTCACACAGCAGTAGATAATAGTAGGTTTAACCATGTCCCCCCAAAAGATACGTTCAACTCCTAAATCCTGGTACCTGTGAATGTGACTTTACTTGGGAGCAGGGTCTTTGCAGATGTAATCAATTTGAGATGAGGTCATACTGGATTAGGGTGGGCCTTAAATTCAACGACTGCTGACCTTATAAGAAGAGGATTCGTCACATGGATAAAGCAGGGGGGAAAAAGAGAAGAGAAAACAAAAGAAGAAGAGACATAGGAAACACAGACAGAGAAGAAGGCCATGACTGGAATGATGAAGCTATAAACTAAGGAATGCCAAGGATTGCCAGGAACCACCAGATGCTGAGCAGAGACAAGGAAGAATTATTCCTAAGAAATTTCAGAGGGAGGGTGGTCCTGCCAACACCTTGATTTTAGATTTCTAGCCTCCAGAACTGTGACAGGATAAATTTCTGTTGATTTAAGCCATCCAGTTTATGGTAATCTATGTCAGCCCTAGGAAACTAATATAATAACTAATAGAGCAACTCATAGTATGGAATGGAACATGGATTTTAAAACAGAACAATATTGAATCATTTGAGAGGCCTGACAAACATAGAATCAGGGAAGGTAGCACGGCCAATGTGCTGGGCCTAAAAGTCAGCACTAGAATGAGAGTGAAGAATGTAAATTTAGCCTACTTTCAGTCAGTCTTTATAACTGGCTAAGAAATACGGCTTTGGTGAAGAGATGGGTTAAAGACAAGGAGGACAGAAATCTGGCTAGAACTTCCAAGGGCTGTCCTGGAGATATCGAGAAGGGAAAGGGAAAAGGATACAAGTATGGCACATCCTCAAGTTTGGAAGAAATACCATACGAGGCCCGTTGAGAAACATCCTACTTCATGTAGTCAAGCTAAGCTGGTTCTAGATTTCACTTATTTATTATTCATTCATTTACTTATTTAATTTTTGGGGTGGCTGGCCAGTACAAGGATCTAACCCTGGACCTTGGTATTATCACTCTAACCAACTCAGCTAAAAGGCCAGCCCCCACTTAAGATAGTTTTAAAAAATCAGCACAGAAGCTGGGGCCACTAGAGCTCAGGGGAACAGGAGGAGAGACCTATGGAGTACATGAAGGAAGGAGAAGTCACAATGACAGAAAGAAAGGATCATTCCCACCATTTCGAATCCAGGTGGCTTCCAGGCTGGAGCTGCTGAGCGCACTGAGCAAGAACTGGCAAAAGCCACAGCTGTGCCCTTTGGATGGAGATGCTTGAAGGTGGCAGGACAGAAGAGGGCCTTGGTGGCCCCAGGCCAGCAAGACCACTAACGTGGACCCACATAGGAGCAAGGAGCCACAACAACTGAAAAAAGGAGCCACTGAGAGGCCATTGAGTTATCTCAAAGGAGCAGCACATAGCCCATCCCTTGGCAAATGTTTGGAGCATAGGCAGTGGGGAAGATGGGCCCACCAGGGGAACATTGAGGCACAGCAAGGACAGCTGATCAGCGCAGGACCACTCGGCGGAGACTGGTCAGGAATAGAGATCTGCAGGGGGTGCAGTGTGCTGAAAAGACTGAGCTCCGGACCAGAGTCTCCACACAACACAGGTGTACCAGACCTCACAAGATCCAGAAATACATACAAGGTCAACCATTAAAACCTGAGCTGCACAAAAAGCCTTCCCCAGAGAATCAGCAGCAAAGCAGCAATATAGCCTAACCACAGGCCTCAAGTGCTGGTTCCCACAGGAAGTTCCCCCATTTTATTAGTAAGCAAAGGACAACAAATTAGTCCCAGAGCAGAGTTTAAGTGGTGGGAACAGTGAATAATCCAACACAGAATTGAAAGAAAAAACAAAATACCCACATATCAGAGACAAAGTTTAATATTACCCAGTAAATGTCTAACACCACCAAACACCTATAAAACCTAGAAAGACTGGAAGCTGCCTGGTCTCCCAAGCCAGGGATGTGGGGGAAGGCCATGGACCTCATACATACCCTACCAGCTCACCCAGCCCAGCAACGACCACCAGGCCACTGCCAGAAGAACCCTGAGCTCCCGAGCTGTGGTGGTGGGGAACTGAGGGACTTGGCCATGCCCCCCACCCCCTACCAGCCCAGAGATGAACAGAGCCATGGCTGGAAGCCCCCTTGTTTCATAAGCCAGGGCGGTTGGGGGCCAAGGGCTTCAGCCACACACCCCTGACATCTGCATCCAGCCCAGCAATGACCAAGCCACTGCTGGAAGCCCCCTGGTCTCCTCTGATGGGGGTGCCACAGGCCTCAACCATGCCCTCTCTCCTTCCTCCTTCTGCCACCCTATTTCCTTGCCCTTACCTTCTGCCCATCCCCTGCAACTGCACCACAACATCTTGGAATATAAAAAAGTAATAATAATATTAGTAAACAAATAAGCTTTAAAAAATTAATACATTATTCTTGTGTGTGCTCCTTCACTTTTATAGTTTCTGTTTATCTTACTTTATTTCTCTAGTTTTCCAGTAATGTATTTTTTAAAAAAATAAATTCAAACTTTTCTTTTTCTTTTTTTTTTTGTCTTTTTCATGACAAGCACTCAGCCTGTGAGTGCACTGGCCATTCCTATATAGGATCTGAACCCGCGGGGGGAGCCTCGCTGCGCTCCCAGTACTGTACTCTCCTGAGTGCGCCACGGGCTCGGCGCACTAAACTAAGGAGCAAAAGAATTTGTCCACCTTATGTCAAATTAGCTAAGAATATCAGACTATCCTTTTAGAAGCTGGGCATAAATGGAGGCAATAATGGCTGCAGCTCGACACCTGGAAAAGAGCCTCTGGAGTTAGGATAGGAGAAGAAAATTCAAACATCTCTGGACAATTATGCCAGATGATCCTTTCTCACCAGGGTTTTTCTCACACTAGCAGAGACAAGTGCCATCAAATTCCAAAGGAGATGAACAAATCATGAAAAATGAGGAAAAACTATGAAGGAGAGGTAGCATACAAGCTATACCTCTGTGGAAGTGTAGAATTTGAGTTGGAAAAAAAGAAAATTTGGGTGAGGGAAACCACGCAAGAGAATGCTTAGAGACAGGAATGAGCACTGTATTTATATATATATACATGCCTCCCCCCCACCCCCCAAAACATTAGATGAATATGGCTGGGTAAAAAAAAAAAAGCCCTGATTGCTAAATGTTGTTCCTTTTAAAGACATTCAACAATTAATGACCCAGGACGTGAGCATTATTACGTATAATAGCATGCTGTTTTTCAAATAAGGAAACAGAGGACAAAATAGACTATTCAAGGAGGCATTAAAAACCTGGAAGAACCAACCATAAAAATAATGGTACTTTTAGGGCCAGCCCCGTGGCGCACTCGGGAGGCACTTGGGAGCGCAGCGGCACTCCCACTGCAGGTTCAGATCCTATATAGGGATGGCCGGTGCACTCACTGGCTGAGTGCGGTGCAGGCAACACCAAGCCAAGGGTTGCGATCCCCTTACCGGTCACAAAAAAGACAAAAAAAGAATAATAATAATAATGGTACTTTTATATTTTGTGTTATTTTGATTTGGAGAGATTAAAATCTATTTCACAAGAGAAAATTATTCAATCAGAAAAACTGCTTTCTTTTGAAAATACAGAAAGAGCAGCAGAAAACCCTGTACCCAAAAGAAAGAAATTAATGTCAAAATAATATAATTATTTTTCTTATATAGAAAATGCTTTCAAGGGCCGGCCCCGTGACTTACTTGGGAGAGTGTGGTGCTGATAACACCAAGGCCATGGGTTCAGATCCCCTTACTGGTCATCTTTAAAAAACAAAAAAAGAAAATGTTTTCAGAAAAAGCTAATTTTCACCCAAACTTCTCAACCCTATTTACCTATAGTTATTATATTGCTCCTAGTTTTGATATGAATAATCATATCTGCTAATGGTGGATAAATAAGCCTAGAGAAGAGAGTGACTGGTGAAAGATAACCCAGTGGCAAACCTTGGAGCCTCCTGACTCAAGATGAAGTATATATTCTCTCAGTCCACCCTTTACACACAATGTAGTGTGCTCTTCAGCTTAATTATACTCTTCAGACACTACACCTGATGAATTGTCAGTGTTTTATACCTTCATGGAACATAAATTTAGGTTTCATTTTATTAGGTTCTAAAATTGTAATATGTAAATAGCACAATTTCCACAATATCCATATTCTGCAGTGTAAACAATAAAAGCCATTTTCTCAATATTTTCATTGCCCTTGCATTTTCCTTTACATATACTTTTAACAGTAAGTAGTACTTTTTTTTTAAGCAAAGGAGACCTTTTGTGACAGAGACTCAACAATTTACAGTATAACAAAGAACGACTTAAGGTTGCAAACCTTTGAGAAGCTTCTTCAGTAGTTCGTCAGAGTATTTCAGGGCTCCAAGGTAAACAAGCACCTGAGGTAATCTATAGTCAGCAAACATGGTGATAATGGAGATGTCCTTCAAGCAACCATCCCCTTTTCCTTCCAATACGCTCCATGTATCTGCCACAAGGATTTGGGCTCGTTTGTAAAAAGAAATTCTTTCCCCCTGATGAATAACGAGAATATAAATGTCATATGGGTATCTGAAAGCCTTATATATGCTATTTTTAAAAAGGCACATGTTGAAAACATTTTTTCAAGGGCAGAATAATCTTATGCTTTTGGTAAGAATTTATAGAACTTTTATAGAAAACAAAAGGATCTAATAAACATTAAGTGATCTCTGTCACTCCAAATTTACTTCCTATTTTTTGGAAGGCACATAAAAAACAATTTACATAATCCTGGTACTATATATATATATTCTTCTGTGGCTGGCCAGTATGGGGATCTGAATCCTTGACTCTGGTGCTATAAACACCACATTCTAACCAACTGAGCTAACCAGACTTCCTGGTACTATTTAGTATTCTTTTTCAAGGGCATTACTTCATATACATATTTCTGTGTCACTGTAATCCAACAGCTTATTGTTTTTAATGTCTAGATAGCATTCCTTTTGAAAGTTTCTTAAATTAAAAAATATGTTTTTCTGATTGCAACAATGTTCATGTCAATTGTATAAAGTATAGAAGAATATAAAGAAAACAGTGCTCACTTCAACAGCACTCGTACTAAAACAGAAACCATACAGAGATTAGCATGGCCCCCATATAAGGATGACACACAAATTCGTGAAGCATTCCACAAAAATAAATAAATAAAATACTACAAATTTAAAAATAAAGAAGAAACTAATCATCCCTACGCTCAAGTCTGAAAAGAACCACAACATTCACTTCTGAACTGTTTCCTTTCAGATAATATGATTAACGTATTCTAGAGATAAAAGTGTAATGGATCAACAGCCAGAATTTGCAGTAGACTCTCTATTTTTCTATCATTTTTGGAAATGGTCAAAGTCAATATGTAAGTCCATATAATAAAAATAATTAGCCAATTATATTTACACATGGAAGAAACAAAGTTAACCAACCATGTAAGACAATGGCTTAGATTTAATTCAAGAATTCTCTGTTAAATGCAGATTAGTATTGACTATGGAAAAACACAGAAAATTACAATCTCTCTTTATTCTAATACCAATGGAAATAACCTCAGATCATGTTTTATAACTCTTTGTCTGCTAAATGGGAATAAATCAACTATTGGCTCCCAAAATATATCCTGACCACCCTGGGAAATATTTTATTTCGTTAATGACATAAATAATTAAATTAAAAGTGAAATTAAATTTTTAAAGGAAAGAATCCATACAAAAATTCCATAAGATTTTGTTAGAGTGTGGTGTTTAAACACCAAGGTCAAGGGCTTGGATCACCAAAACCAGCTTCCAAAATGAGTAAATAAATAAAAAATAAAATAAAAATTCCATAAAATGATAATATAGATAGTTTTATTTACTTAGAAAACTCAAATGATACTGTCATAATGAGAAATAACTTAATAATGCTTAATCTTATACCTACTGCATTTGATCCAGATCTACTTTTACTAAATAAATTAAAATTTCTAACGACACCATTAAAAAATTCAGGACCTTGTTTTCCAGGGCAAACACCCATGCTCATTTGTTGGGCTCATATGCGATTCAGTAATGCCAAAATGGCGAGTTAGGCAAGGCCCTCTCCATGAGGCCACCTAAAGATGGCGCCAAGAGGAAGCAAGGTGGGAGGGGACAGCTGGGTTCCACATTTTGTTTTTGTTTAATCCCATTGGCAGCCCTGGTTTTCCACGCTCGTGATTAAGGCATGATTGCTTAGTATAGCTTAAGGAACCCCCATGCATGATCACATGATCTTTACCCTGATTGGCTGGGTGGAGGGAACTCCCCTGCTGGCAAAGCTTAAATACGCTTGGTTAATAAACAATAAACTGAACTGCTTGACAGAACCCCTGCCGCGTCTGAGTGTCCTTTCTACGGGGCTGGGTTGGCGGGCAGATCACTCACTCCCCCCAGGGAGATCCCCTGGCCGTCTCTAGGGCCGAGGGATGAAGCATTAGGGCAGCTCGCTCTTGGGTTCGGCGTGGGAGGAAAAACCTGCTGGTGGAAACCAGCAGCTGGTGCCCAGTGTGAGGAACCCTACTTTACTCTCCTCCTCTACTCCTCCCACTCAGGGCAGCCTGGCCAGCTGCGGGAAGGTTGGCAACTGATGGTGAAGCTAAGCCTTTGTCTGGGAACCTCCGAATGTGAGAGGGGGTCAACACCCTGTGGGATCAAGCATAAAAAGGAATCGGGTGAGTGACATGGGCCATCAGCCCCCCCCCCCTTTATTTTGTTCCATGTAAGTGTATGTTTGCTGGGTGTCCAAATCTGTCATGGGCCAACGTCTTCTGTGGCCAGTTTAGTTTCACTTTTGAGTGTGTTTTGTCCTCGTGATCCGAGTATAAGGATGGGCGGTGTGTCTAGTAAAGGAGATGATTCAACCCTTAAGGCCCTGCGGTATCAGCTTAAAAGTCGTGGGATCAACCTCTCTGACACCGCAGCCTACAGAACATGGGAAACCATCTTAGCGCAGCCCCCTGGATCCCCTCAGTGAACCTCTTCTCCTTTGAAACCTGGGACCACGTGCAAACTCTGGTCCAGCAGAGGGAGGTTCACCAGGGGGTCAAGTAACCCTTGTGGTTTTACCACACCTTGTCAGCCCTTAAGCTCTGCTTCCCAGCCCCCGCCACAGGGGGGGGTTCAAAGGGTGTGAAAGTGGAATGCCATTGGGCGCAATTCACCCAAGAGCAAGCCCAAATGGTGGGCTTGGCTAAAAAGGTGGAAGATGCTAGTTCACTTCCACCTGATCCCCCTTGTGAGAGGCGGAGTCAACAGTCTTTATCCTCCCCTCTCAACTCTGGAGGGCAAGTACCTTGTCCCTACGCAGGGGAGCCCCAGTGACTCTATGGCTCAATGGGTGCATGGTGCCCTGATGGCTGCCTGGGGGCCTCCCCCGCCCTTTGGTGAGGAGCCCCCAGCACCCATTGCTGCACCGCCTAAGCCGTTCAGGGACCCCTGGGAGTGTTAGCCAGTGGGAACTCATCAGCCCCTAGCCTACCCCAAAAATTTCAACCCGGGGAGCAATAGACCGGCCCTTTGGTACTCATGGGAGGTGGGAGACCTAAAAGGGCTAAAGAAGGCAGTAGCTGAGGATGGTCCTAACTACCCATGGTCTGAAACCATTCTGCAAGGGCTGGCCCACCAGCCCTGTACTACCCAGGATTGGAAAATGCTGTGCCCGGCAGTGCTGCCCAGCAACCTTTACATTAAGTTTTGCACCTTCTACTAGGAGGAGTGTCATCAGCAAGCTGAAAGAAACCAAACTGCCAATCCCCCAATCCCCATCACATTCGGGATGCTCTCGGGGATGGCAGACCAGTACAGTACAGGGATACAGCAAGCAGTGATTCCCCCTCCTTACCAGGATCAGGTCAGGGCGGCCATGCTATCTGCGTGGAAGAAACTCACAGAGGGCCCTTCAGAACCCCCGATATCGGGTATTACCCAAAGGCCCTCTGAGGACCTTCTGTCCTTTATCACTCAGGTTGAGGAAAGTATGAAGAGGAAGTTCCCCCACCTCGGTCCCTTAAGGGATCAATTTATTAAAATGCTTGTGTGGGAAGGAATGACCACCAACCACAAACTGGCCTGCACCAGTCTTAAAGAAAGATCCCTGGAGTGGTGGGTCATAGCCGCCAAGTATGTGGGGACATAGCATCACCAGTCGTGATCCCTTTCTTCTGCCCTGAGGGCCCAAACAGAAGCCTTACCAGAGGCCATGACCCAAGCTATGGCCTTTTTGGCCCTCCCCAGTAAAAATGGGCCCAAAGAAAGATGATGCTTCAGCGGTGGGGAAATTGGGCACTTTAAGAAACAGTGCCCCAAGGGACAGGATTCGCCCCCGTGGCACCCCCCAGGAGGGGGTAAGCGGCGCCAGCCCTCTACGCCCTACCCCCGGTGCCAACGCAGATTCCACTGGAAGAGGGAGTGCCAATCCAAGTATGACAAGCACCGCAACCCTTTAAACTAGGTGGGGGGCACCTCCCAGCCCCGTTATCCCAAGGGAGTAGTTCAAGTCTGCCACAAGTGGAACTATCATGTCCAAACACAAGAAAGGCCCCTAGGGCCAACTGGACCGTCCCCATCATTGAGGGAGTTAGGCCTAAGATGGACATTACTTTGGGGGGAAAGTGGTTCCACTGCCTTATAGATACAGGAGTGGACCACACCATCCTCCAAAGGGAGGAGACCTCCCCCCAACTGGGAGCTTGTCCCTGGGCCTCAAATCCTTTGGGTAGGGAGCCAAACACCTTCATATGAAACCAAAACATACATCCAGTGGAAGGATGCTGATGTTTCGGTGGGTCAAGTCAAGCCACTTACTGTGTTGGGGCTTAACGCCAATCTCCTAGGGCAGGGTATCCTAGGGCTGGCTGATGCGTATATTACCACCGACCACAAGGGGTTTTATGACGACCTTCTGGATGAGGAGGAATACCAGCAGCAGTTTCACAATCCTGCTCCACGATTCAGTAGCATTCCCAATTATCGAGGGGATCCTGAATTCGGGAGAGCAAGATCCCATCAACCCCACTCCAGAATCATAGTGAACCCCCAATCCTAAGGGCCACTGCCTTGACCCCCCCATCAGGTGGAAGGAATACCCACCAGGATGGGTGGAGTAGTGGCCCCTCCTGTCCTCCAAGTTAATGGCTTTAAAAGATATCATTATCAAACAGCTGCAGTTGGGCCACATATGCCCTTCCTCTAGTCCCCAGAACACCCCTGTGTTTGTAATCCGCAAGGCATCAGGCAAATGGAGAATGCTCCGAGACCTTTGGGAATTTAACAATCACATGGTAATCTAGGGAACACCCCTTCAGGGAATGCCCTGGGTTCCAGACATTCCCAGCCACTTACATTAGGCAGTGGTCAACCTCAAGGACTGCTTCTTTTCTATCCCTTTACACCCCCGGGATTGCAAGAAATTTGCCTTTTCCATCCCATCTGTCAATTACCAGGGACCAGACCAGCATTACAAGTGGGTAGTTTTTCCCCAGGGCATGGCCAACAGTCCAGCCTTTCGTCAAAATTATGTGTACCAGCTGCTTCAACCTGTCTTGCAACTCCCACATGTCACACTATATGTTTATATGGATGACATTATTTTGGGCAGCCCCTCTTCAGAGGGGCTGTCATCGGCTTACCAAGTGTTGCCAAAATGCTTAGCCCAAGGACATCTGTGTATTTCTGCTAATAAATCCCAAATGGTGCCTCCTTTTAAAATATTGGGTTCACTATTAACGCTGGATGGGGTCAGCCCCTTAAAACTGCAATTATCTGTTAAAAGTGAATACATCCTGGTAGAGCTACAGAAGGTATTGGGAGAAATTAATTGGCTTTGGCCCTGGTTACCCTTGTCAACAGGGAATCTCAGTCCCCTGTTGGAGTTGCTGTGAACCCACAGTGACACTCAAAAAATCGTGTTGCAGAGAAAACATCAGGACTGCTTCCACACCATCCAAGGCTGGCTAAATCAGGCTCAACTCGGCCAGTTCAGTGTTACCAAACCATGGCAGTTGTGGCTTCTTGATGGCCGGCAATCTATGATGGCCATGCTGTTCTTAGACAACACGGCCATCCAATGGGTCAATGTGTCCTTTGGGGGGGCCCCTTGGGTGTATAACTTAGTCAACCAAACTGCCGATTTGCTTCAAAATGGAAGGACTACTGCTCTGCACTGTTATGCTAAGGAGCCTGACAAAATTGTCCTCCCGTATAAATTAAGAGATTTTACCTCATTAGCAAGAAATAACAAAAGAATTGCCATAGCTTTAGATGGGTTCATGGAGTTATTGACTGTCACTATGGCCCTTGCAAGTGGCTAGCAGCAAACAGCCACCTGCCCTGGGTGGCCCCCCAGCTATTCTGCCCCATCCCCTGTTAAATGGGTGCAATATCTTCACAGATGGAGGACGAGCTGGGGCGGCAGTAGTAGTGTTTGCACCCACGAGCCAGTCCCCGGGACCCCCAAGCAAATCCTTTTCCGGCCAGCCGAGGGATCAGCACAATTTAAAGAGTTGCTGGCTTTTGTGCTGGCCCTACAAAATGTCCACAACCTCATGAATTTGTTCTCAGGCAGCCTGTACGTGGTTAACCTGTTGCCAGGACTGCTGTGCTCCCACATACGCTTAGATAACAACCCTATCACTCCCCTTATGATACAAATCTGAACGTTGCTGCAGCAATGGGAATCCCCCATTTTCCTCACACACCTCAGAGGGCACCAGAACTTACCTGGGCTCCTCTCATTGGGCAACAACATTGCTGACCGGCTAGCATCCAGTGGGCCCGAGGTCAACACTGCTCAACAGCCCAGCCAACTGCATGAGCTAACGCATGTCAATTGGAGAGGAATTCACACCCGTTATCCACAGGTTCCCATCTCCCAGCTCAAAAAAAATTGTCCATACCTGCAAGTCATGCTCACCCTATTTGCAGTTCCCACCACTGCAAGCCCCAGGAGTTAATCCCCAGGGATTGAAGCCCAACATATGATGGCAAACTGATGTTACTCATCTTCCTAGCTTCAGAAATTTAAAATACATATTTATGTCCATTGACACTTATTCCCACACCTGTTGGGCAACAGTCCACTTGGGCAAATAAAGTAAGCATGCACAAAGCCATTTATTCCAGTGCTTTGCTGTTTTGGGCCTCCACCATCAGCTAAAAACTGACAATGGCCCCTGCTTTATCAGCTCTACCTTTAAAACATTTTTAAACATGTGGGGCATCCAGCATACCACTGGCATCCCCCACAACCTACAAGGCCAAGCCATCATAAAAAGACAAAATCAGGTATTAAAAACCAAACTTTTAAAACAAAAAGGGGGACCCAACAGCCCCCACATGCAACTAGGCACAGCCTTATTTACCTTAAACATTTCAAGTTTTTCCCAACACAACCCCCCCGTCAGTGTTTCAAAGTCACTGGATAACTCAGCAAGCTCGGCTTGAGGCTCAAGTAAGATGGAAAGACCCCCTCACAGGCCAGTGGTGAGGCCCTGACCCGTTGTTAACCATGGGCTGAGGGTTTGGATGTGTCTTCCCCATCAATGCACCCAGCCCCATATGGGTGCCCACCTGAAACCTCAAGTTCTCCCCCCACGTCCACAAAGATAATGTCTCCAACAGTTTGGAGGAGTGCAGTCTCTCCCCCCTCTTCTCAGGACCACCATAACCATGCTCATCTGGGTCAGAGAAGATGTTGACCTAGACCTGGACAGGGTGCAAAAGGCAGTTGGGTACTTGCAAACATCTCTAACATCTTTGTCTGAGGTTGTTTTACAGAATCGCCAAGGACTGGACCTCCTGTTCCTCCAGGAAGGAGGCCTCTGCATAGCCTTTGGCAAAGAGTGCTGATTTCACACTGACCATTTCGGGGTGGTTACAGATTCCCTAGCTAAAATTAAAGAGGAGATTGAAAAACACAAGTGGGAAAAAAAGCACTACCTCTAGTTGGGTTGAAAATTAGTTCACTGCCTCCCCTTGGTTTACCATCTTGCTTTCTGCTGTGGTAGGTCCTCTCATTATTTGACTCCTTTTATTTTCCTTTGGGCCTTGCATATTAGGAAAACTAGTGGCCTTAATAAAAAGAAATATTGGATCCATCACCATTTTCACTCAGGTGGTTGAGCAAGTCGCACAAGACCACAACCCCCAAAACCCATGGGTCAACATGCCTATGCAAAAGCTTCATGCCCAGGTATGAGGGTTCTGCCATCACACCCCCCCCAGCACTTGGTTGGATAGTCAATGACGGGTTAGATCCCCTATCAGTGGGTATGACCTAAGACAGGCACAATTGCATGGGAGACGATGAGGCCAAGCGGCTAGCCACTGTTGGCTACCCTCATAAAAAACAAAAAGGGGGAAACGTTGGGTTCATATGTGATTCATAATACCAAAATGGTGATTTAGGCAAGGCCCTCTCCATGCAGCCACCTAAAGATGGCGCTGAGAGGAAGCAAGGTGGGAGGGGACAGCTGGGTTCCACATTTTGTTTTTGTTTAATGCCATTGGCAGCCCTTTTGTTCTGTGCTCATGATCAAGGCATGATTGCTTAGTATAGCTTAAGGAACCCCCATGCATGACCACATGATCTTTACCCTGATTGGCTCTGTGGAGGGAACTTCCCTGCTGGCAAAGCTTAAATATGCTTGCTTAACAAACAATAAATGGAACTGCTTGATGGAACCCTTGCCACGTGTGAGTGTCCTTTCTAGGGGGCTGGGTTGGTGGGCAGATCATTCACTCCCCCCAGGGAGATCCCCTGGCCATCTCTAGGGCCAAGGGGTAAAGGATTAGGGCAGCTCGCTCTTGGGTTCGGCATGAGAGAGGGCAGGAACGGGAGGGAAAACCTGCTGGTGGAACCCAGCATTCATTTTTTGACATGGTATAAAGTTTGTAAATTATATTGAGGGACTGGAGGAACAAACCACCATTAAGAAACACTCCTACAGTTTGCTATGAAAATATACTCCTAAACCTCCCCAAATATGACAAACTGGCAATTGTTCCTCTACCTAAACTGTCTTTACATATATTAAATATGTTTCTAGTTCAAGTCTCGTATATAAAACAAGCCATAAAACTCAATTTATAAAACTGTACATCAAACACAACTATTACACCATAAAATTTATTAGAATAGATAGAAGCCATTGTTTGCTGTTTATAAGAAAATTCACAGAAGAAAATGTAAAAAACTAGGAATCAAATTTATGTAAAAAAATCAGTGCTAGCATCTATTGTCTCATCATGACTACTGTTTCCATGGTAGCAGACAAGAATATCAAAAAGATTAGATAACAATAAAGAATGCCAATCAAAATTTTAAAAAGAAGAAAAAGAAGGTTCAAGTGAGAAATCTAAAAATAAATTCAAATAATCAATAAATCTATTTTGGTAAGCTGATTATGGTTTTAGTAATCAAATGAATCAAATACTCAGTCTCTAAAATATTGACTGATATCACTGAAATAGCAGTAAGTCCCCAAATCACCAATCATCCTCAGTCACTGTGAACGGCATGTCTGGATGGCAGTGATAAGTGCACGTCGATGTTTCCGTCTTTGTCGTGATGTCTCCATGGCGCTGAAGTGAGCATACTGATGTTAGCATGTACACTATATGGGGAATGCGGTGACGTCTGCATGATTGGGATTGGACAATGATGGTGATCTCAGGAGGGTGTCAATGTCCAAATGATGGTGAGTTCAGAGCTGTAAGTGATATCATGATGGTGGCGACGAAAGTGCTTGGGGAAGTGGCAGTGATGGTGATGCCACAATCGTGATGTAACCAAGGGAGCGGTGTGATATCAGAAGGGCAGATAGTTCCCAACGGTGGTGATGTCACAAGGGCCGAGTGGTCACAATGATGGTGATGTCCCAATGGTGATATCACAATGTTGGTGATATCAGAAGGGCCGTGATGTCACAATGGTGGGCATGTCAGCATACCCGTGACGTCACAGTGGAGGGGAAGTCAGAACATCCATGTCACAATGGCGGTGTGGTCATGGTGAAGGTGATGTCAGAAACATGATGATGTCACAAGACGGGTGTTGTCACAAAGGTGGAGAAGTCACAGTGGTCGTGGCCCCAGAAGGCTCCCCTGCTATGATTAGGGTGTCCTCAGAATGATAGGGATGTCCCGATGTCAGTGTGGTCACCATAGCGGTGAGCCCAGAATGCTTGTGGTGTCAAAACATCGGTGTAGTCAGTAGAGAGGCGATGTTAAAGTGTTTCCCATGTCAGAAGTTTGGTAAAGTGACCATGGTGGTGATGTGACAAAGAACATGGTGTGACAATGGTAGTGACTTCACAATTACGTGGATGTCGCAAGTTTGGAAGTGTTACGATGGAGGTGATGTGAGATTGGTGGGGCGGTCACCTAGTTAGGATATCACAACGGGGGTGGTGTCACAACCATAGGGAGGACAGAGTGTTGATGACATGAAAATGGTGGAGATGTCATCATCCTGATCAAATTACTATCATGGCGATGGCAATATTGTGATGCTATTACAGAGCCACCGAGATTGCAATTGTGGGGATGTGACAGTCGTATTTATGTTGTCATGGTGGTGAGGACCTATTGTGATGATGTTCAAATTAGCATTTCGTCCCTCAGGCAGAGATGTCACCATTGTGGTGTCAGAGATGAAGCCATGTCACAATAGTGGTTCCCTCAGGATGGTGGAATTTTCACAGTATCATAGATGGCCCAATTCCACTTACGTCACCACTGACGTGATGTCTCACTGGTGGTGTCGATGCTGGTCAATGATTTCTTATTTTTAGTGATGTCCTCGTGGCGATGATGTGTGCATCATCATGTTTGCCTGGTGTTCCTTGGCAGACTGTCAGGATGTCTGCATGTTTGGGATTTGACCATGCTGGTGATCTCTGAATAGCGATGATGGAACAGTTTTGGAGATTTTACCATGATGGTGGTGTCACCTTGTTTAGGATATCAAAATCGTAGTGAGGTCACAATGGTAGTGGGGACAGACTGTTTTCGATATGATAACGGTGGCGAAGTCACCATTGCGTTCGTTTGAGGACACTAGAGGTGGCAGAACTGTGGTGATGTCAGAATGGCAGATGGCAGTACTGTGGAGATGTCCGAATGTTGGTGTTGTCACAGTCGCAGTGATGTCATAATGCTGGTGAATTCAACACGGTGTTGGTGTCCCTCGCTGTGGTGTAGAGGTTGCAGTGAAGGTATGCTCTCATCGTCCAGGATATCAGAGTTGTGGTGATATCAGAATAGGGGTGTCAGAGATGTGGCCTTGTGAGAAGGGTGGTTATGTGAGAATGATTGCAGTAACAGAACATCATCGATGTCACAATTCCATGTGATTGACTACGGCAGGGGTGTTGCGATGGCGGTGATATGTGCGCATCGATGTATGGTCCTTGTTAGGGATATCTTCTTGGTGGTGAACTGAGCACCGTGAATTTAGCATGGTTTTTGTATGGGAAAGCGTTGGTGTCTGCATGTTTGGGATTTGACAATACTGGTGATCTCAGCATGGTGGCCAGGAAAACTTTTGGAGATGCCACAATCGGGTGAAGTCAAAATGGCAGTTTGATCGCTATGGACGGGATGTCAGAATAGTGGTGATTTCTGCCATGGCAGTGTTTCCTGCATGGGATGGATGTCTGCATGGCAGTGATAGGAATGGAATGGGATTTGACAATGGTGGTGATCTCAGAACGGTGTGGATGTGAAAATGGTGGTGAGTTCAGATTGGTAGTGATATCACGATGGAGTTTGTGCAAGAGCTTCGAGGAAGTCACTATGATGGTGAGGTCACAATTGCGATACAACAATGGGGGCGATGTCAGAATGGTGAATTGACAAGGGCGGTGGAGTGACAAAGTAGGTGATTTTCCTTGGTCGTGACATCACCAAGAAGATGTTGTCACAATTGTGTTGATGTCACAATCGTTGAGAGTAGGGCAGTGAATTCAAAGTCATGGAATGTAACAAAGTTGCATACGGCATGAAGTTGGTGTGAAGCCCCAATGTCAGTGCTGACACACAGGTGCACAAGTTAGAATATTTCTATATTCTATTTACCCCTGTCCTCCGAAGGATTGCTATGTTAGCATGGCTGGCGTGTCACCACAGCGGTGATATGAGAAGGCTTGTCCGGTGGAATTTTGAAATCAGTAGAAGGGCGATGTCGAAATGTTTTCTGTGTCAGAATGTTGGTGAAGTGAACGTTGGTGATCTCCAAAGGGCCCTGTTGTCACCAGGGTAGTGATTTCACCACAACCTGGATGTCGCCACGGAGGTGATGTGAGTACGATGGTGGTGTCACCTAGGTTATGATGTCACAATGATGGTGCTCTCCCAATTGCAGTATGGACAGACTGTCGTTGATTTGTTAATGAGTTCAATGTGACCTTATTGGAATCCTTTTGATAACAGAATCGTGCTGATGTCAGAATGGCAGAGATGTGACTATGGTGGACATGTGGCATTGTTTGGGATCCTAAAATGTCAGTGAGGTCCTCATGGGGGTGATGTCCTGATGGTGGTGATGTCGCAGTGATGGTAACATCACGATGATAGGAATGTCAGAGTTGTTGTGCTTTCAGAATTGTGGTGTCCGAAATGTGATGATGTGAGGATATTGGTTCCTTTTGAATTGTGGTAACATCGCAATATCAAGGCTGTAACCATTCCACCTCAGTCACTGTGGACAGGATGTCTGGATGGTGGTGATATGTGCACATCCATGTTTCCTTCTTGTTAGTGATGTCTCCGTGCCTTTGACATGAGCGTACTGATGTTATCATTTTGTTTAAATGAGGAATGCGGTGATGCCTGCATGTTTGGGATTGGACAATGGTGGTAATCTCAGAATGGTGTTGCTGTGCAGATGGTGAGTTCAGAGCTGTAGTGATATCATGATGGTGGTGACGGAACAGATTTGGAGAAGTGGCAGTGATGGTGATGCCACAATCCTGGTATAACGATTCGGGTGATGTCAGGTTTGTGATATCAGAATAGCAGTTAGTTCCCAACGCTGGTGATGTCACAAGGGCCATGTGGCCACAATGATGGTGATGTCCCAATTGTGGTATCACAATGTTGTTGTTGTCAGAAGGGTCATGATGTCACAATGGTCGGCATATCACAATACCAGTGATGTCAGAATATCCGTCATTTCACAATGTCCATGAGGTCCCCGTGAAGGTGATATCAGAAACTTGATGAAGTCACAATAGAGGTGTTATCACAAAGGTAGAGTAGTCACAGTGGTGGTGGCATCGGAAGGCTTTCTTGGTATAATTACAGTGTTGGCAGAATGATTTTGATGTCACAATGGCGGGCATGTCACTGTGGTGGTGACCTCAGTATTCTTGTGATGTCAATGCATTGGTGATGTCATTAGAGAAACAATGTCAATTCACAAATCTATCTCTTGCCAATTTGTTGTAATGTGGAAGAATCACTCCCAGGTCATCAAGATTAAACTTTGGTAGGATTCAAGAGATATTTGGGTGGGGTTGTTTTTTTGTTTGTTTGTTTTGTTTGTTTTCATTTTCTTTTTAATTATTTTTTAAAATTTAGTTATTGAATCAAAATCGATTATCCATATTTTTTGCGTTGCGCATTGAGATATGTTATTTAAGTCAATATTACTAGCACATATATAGTTACAAGTCATAATTATTCTTTATGCCCCTTGTCCAACCTCTCCCCTTCCCCCATTCCCTCTCCTTCCCCCTCTAATTGCCCGAGATTTCTTCTCTCCTTCTGAAAGAATAACGGTTACTCTGTTAACTTGTTGCCTAGATGATCTGTCTAATGCTGAGAGATGTGATCATGTCCCCAAATATTATCATAGAGCAGATTCTTCTTCTGTCACTCTGAATTGGGTTTTTTGGAAAGAGACATCCTCTTCTTTTCTTTCTCTCTGCTGGTGACTCTCCTTGTGTGAATGCACTCCAGTGGCTGGAGGACCATTAGTATGATGGTTGTGGTGTCTAGCCGCTTTTGCAGCAGCCATGGTTATTGTGATATTTATGGTGGGCCACCCATGTGGAGGTGTTGTTTTTGGCATGCTCCTTGGCACTGGCAGTATGCCTGGTTGTGGGGTGTGTTTGGTCCCCTTCTCCATGTCTCTGGTCCCTGGGCAGGCCCCAAGGTGCTGGGGCCATGTGCCTGGTTTTGAAAGAGGGGTCAAGTCCCTTTCTCCATGTCCTGGGTCCCTGGGTGGGCTCTGAGGTGCTAGCATGGTGTGCCTGGTTGTGAGATGGTGGTCCGGTCCCCTTCTCTCCATGCCCCTGCACAGTGGGTGGTCTTTGGGGCACCTGCTTGTTGTGCCTGGTTGTGGGAGAGAGGTCCAGTTTTCTTTTCCATGCCTCAGGTCCCTGGGACTGCCCTGAGGCACTGGTGCACTGTGTCTGGTTGTGGGAGAGAGGTCCAGTCCCCTTATCCATGCCCCAGGTCCATGGGTGGGCTCCGAGGTGCTGGTATGTTGTGCTTGTTGTTGGGAGGTTGGTCTGATCTGGGCGTGGCCCAAGGTGCTGGTGCAGTGTGCCTGGTTATGGGAGAGAGGTCCATGCACCTTCTCCTTGCCTCAGTTCCCCAGGAAGGCCCCAAGGTGCTGGCATGGTGTGCCTGGTTGTGGAAGGGTCGTCTTGTCCATTTCTCCATGCCCCAGGACTGTGAGTGGGCCCTGAGGTGCTGGCTTGGTGTGTCTGATTCTGGGAGAGAGGTCCAGTCCCCTTCTCTATGTCTTGGTTCCCTGGTAAGGCCCTGAGGCACTGGCACAGTGCACCTAGTTGTGAGAGAGAGAGGACCATTCCCCTTCTCCTTGCCCCGGGTCCCTGTGTGGGCTCCAAGTTGCTGGCATGTTGTGACTCGTTGTGAGAAAGAGGTCCAGTCCCTGACTCCATACCCTGGGTCCTTGGGTGGGGCCTAAGGTGCTGGCCTACTATGCCTGATTGTGGGAGAGAGCTCTAGTCCCCTTCTCCTTGCCTCAAGATCCTGGGCAGGCCCCAAGGTGCTGGCGTGGTGTGCCTGGTTGTGGGAGTGGGGTCCAGTCTCCTTCTCCATGCTTCAGGTCCCCAGGCTGTCCCCAAGGTACTGGTGCAGTTTGCCTGGAAGTGTGAATGGGGTCCCATCCCCAGATCCAAGCCTCCAGTTCCCAGACAGGCCCCAAGGGGCTGGTGGTGTCCCTGGGCCGGAACTAATTTTTTGTCCTTTGCTTCTAACATGGGGGAACTTCCTATGGGAACCAGTACTTAAGCTGTATGGTTGTTTAAATTGATACTTTGCTGCTGTTTCCCTAGGAAAGGCTTTTGTGCAACTCAGGGTTTAAAGGTTGATCTTATTACAGGTACTTCCGGATCTCCAGAGACCCAGTGGATCTGTGTTCTGTAGAATCTCTGATCTGGGCTTGAGTTTTTTCATCAAACTCTACCCCATGCAATTCTGCCTTCCTGACCAGTCTCCTCTGACTGGTCCTGTGCTGATTGGGGGTCAGATAGGCTGTCCTTGTTATGCCCCAGTGTTCTCCTGGTGGGCCCATCTCCACCACGCCCATGCTGCAAACACTTGCCATGAGATGGGCCCTGTGCCAGTCCCTTGAGATGACCCACCTGCCTCTGAATGGCTCCCCTTTTCAGCTGTTCTGGCTCCCCACTCCTGCATGGGTCCACGGGAACCCTCTTAGTGGTCTTGCTGTCCTGGGGGCTGCCAAGGCCCTGTTCTCTCCTGCTGCCTCCAAGTAACTCCATCTGAAGGCCACAGCTGCAGCTTCTGCCAGCTCCTGCTCCATCTGCTCATCAGCTTGAGCCTTAAAGCAGCCGCAGCCTGAAATGCTAAGAGCAGTTTTCTCTTTCTCACAACATGGTTTCTCACGCCTTCATGAACTCCGTGGGTCTCTCCTCCTCTTCCCCTGAGCTCCAGCGGCTCCGGTTTGGCTGATGTTACATTTTCATAGTTGTAAATTTGGTTGATTTGTGGGAGAGAGTGATGCTGTGGACCATCTATTCTGCCATCTTGATTGCATCTCTGAAGAGATATGTTTTGAAAACAAAGGATTTGATACTCAAATAGGGCAAAGTCTCAGAGGAAAATTTCACATTCCCTGTCCCAACAAACGAGGAGAACATGGCCTGGCTCACTGAGATTGCCATCAGCTACCCTTGTAGGTAATGGTAGAGGAGGCAATGTTCTGACCACTAAATATTCTATTTCTCTGACTTAGTGTTTTTCCCATTGCATGCACAATCAATTCTGATAAGGCTGAGAAATTTTCTAAATTTTTAAAAAACTTCATCAATATACATTGTAGTTTATTTTCTTCACCCTTTACCAATTCCTCCTTTCCCCTCCTCTTTTCTGCCCTCCCCAGAAGCTTCATATACGATCACTTACCATGTTGCTGAAATTTTCGTGATTGTTGTGTCTTTTTCCCTATTTTTAAAAATATTTATGTATTTATTTTATTAGCTTCCACAAAGTAGTGAGAACATTGGGTATTTCTTTTTTTGTGCCTGGCTTACTTCACTTAGTAAAATTTTCTCTAATTGCATCCATGTTGCTGTAAATAGTAGTATTTCATACTTTTTTACAGAAGAGTACTATTCCATTGTGTAGATATACCATATTTTTCTTATCCGCTCATGTGATAATGGGCATTTAGTCTGCTTGTGACTCTTGGCCATTATAAATAGTGCAGAAAAAAACATGAGAGCACAGATATCCATAAAACATCATGATTTCCATTCCTTTGGGTATATACCCAGCAGTGGAATAGCTGGATCATATAGTAGATATATCTGTAATGGTTTCAAGAACCTCCATGCCATTTTCTGTAAAGTCTGCACCACTTTGCAGTTCCACCAACAGTGTAGGACTTTTTGTCTGCATCCTCATCAGCATTCATCATTCTGAGTCTTTTGGATATTAGCCATCCTATCTGGAGTGAGATGGTATCTCAAAGTAGTTCTGATTTGCTTTTTCCAAATGATGAGTGATGCTGAGCATTTTTTCCTATGTCTGTTGGTCATTTGTTTATCTTCTTTTGAGAAATGCCTATTCAGTTCTTTGGCCCATTTTAATTGGGTTATTTGGCTTTATGCTGTTAAGTTATTTGGGTTCTTGTATATTCTGGATATTAATCCATTGTCAGATGTATATTTTGCAAATATTTTCTAACAGTCTGCTGGTTGTCTTTTTGCTCTGATAATTGTGTCTTTTGCTGTGAAGAAGTTTTCCAATTTTATATAATCCTATTTGTTTATTTTTTTCTTTGGCTGTCTGTGTTTTGGGGTTTGTATTCATAGTCTATGACCAGTACTACTTCCTGAAGTGTTTCCCCTGTTTTCTTTTAGGAGTTTTATTATTTCAAGATGAATATTAAATTCTTCAACCCATTTTGAGTTGATTTTGCAATATGGTAAGAGGTATGGGTCTAGTTTTATTCTTCTACATTTGAATTTCCAATTTTCGCAATATTATTTACTGAAGAGGCAGTCTCTTCCTCAATGTGCATTTTTGGTGCCTTTGTTGAAGATCAGATGGCTAAAGTATATGGGTTGATACCTGAGTTCTCTATTCTACTCCATTAGTCAGTCTGTCTGCTTTTATGCCAATATCATGCTGTCTTGGTAACTATAGCTTTCTGGTATAGTTTAAAGTCAGGTAATGTTTTGCCTTCAGCTTTTCTTTTTTTATTTCTTTTTGCTCAGGATTGCTTTGGCCATTGGGGGTCTTTTGATATTCCATATGAAAGTTAGAATTGTTTTTTCCATTTCTGAGAAGAATGTCATTGGATTTTTGATGGTTATTGTATCGAATCTGTAGATCACCTTTGGTAGTATGGACATTTCATAATGTCGATTCTTCCAATCCAAGAAGATGGGATATCTTTCCATCTTCTTGTGTCCTCTTCAATTTTTCTCAACAGTGGTTTGTAGTTCTCCTCATACAGATTTTTCACATCCTTGGTTAACTTTATTCCTAGGAATTTTTTTTCTGTGTGTGTGTGACTATAGTAAATGGTCCATTTTCTTGATTTCTTTTTTCTTCAAGTTCATTGTAGGAGTATAAAAATGCTACTAATTTTGGCATGTTGATTTTGGAACCTGAAACTTTGCTGTAATCATTTATCAAGTCTACGAGTTTTTTTTTTTTTTTTTTTTTGTAGAATCTTTATGCTCTTCTCTAGATAGGATTATATCATCTTCAGAGAGAAACAGTTTGACTTCATCTTTTCCAATCTGGATTCCCTTTATTTTCTTCTCTTCTCTGATTGCTCTGGCTAGTACTTCCAACACTATGCTGAATACGAGTGGTAGAGTGGGCATCCTTGTCATGTTCCTGTTCTTAAGGGAAAAACTTTCAACTTTTCCCCATTCAGGATGATATTGGCAGTGGGTTTGTAATATATGGCCTCAATTATGTTGAGATAATCTTCTTCTATAAACAATTTTATAAAGAGTGTTTGTCATGAACGAATGTTGAATTTTGTCAAATGTTTTTCTATGATCGACAGAGTTGGCTCATGTAGTTTTTCTTTGATATTTTTGACGAGGAGTAATACTTTTTTGATTCGTGTATGTTCAATCAAGCTAGCATCCCTGGGATGAATATCATTTGGTCATGGTGTATAATTTCGTGCATGTGTTGCTGTAATCTATTAGCTAGCCTTTAATTGAGAATTTTTGCTGATAACAAAGATACAACAGAGAAAGAAAACTACAGGCCAACATCTTTCAAAAACTTACTTTTCATTTAAATAACTTTTTATTGAAATATTTATAATGTAAAAAATACACCAGACTGTATCACACTTGGAAAAGATAGTTATTTTGTGTGTGAAAATGTGCTTCAATTTTTCAAGGCAGAGTAGGTATTTCTTACCATAGCCTGAATTTCAAAAATATCTTAAAACCACAAGTTTTCTTTGTCAATTTTTTTTCTGCCTTTGAAATATGTTCATCAAGTTGCCTTTTCCTTGTAATGTGGTCATCATATATATCTGCCTGCTAAAATGAAAGGTCTTATTTCCTACTGTGCTCGCATGTGTGCATGTGTGTGTGCTTATGTGTGTATGGGGGGGTGTATGTGATACTTTCTTGTGTGTCCTGTGCTGCAATTCCCCACTGCTCCATGTCCCCAAGCCTGGAATAAAGATCTCATCACAAGTGCACCAGCACACATTATAAAATATAATTAGGGAGATGGTGTCACCATGAGTACATGTTGACAATAAGGTAAAAGAAAGAGGACCCTCAGGTGCCTGTGAGTGCAGAGCTACTCAAACCACTTCAGATGTTTCAGAAATAGTGCTAGCTCCATCCTTACCAGGACCTTTCCATTCTCTTCTTTTCAAAAGTCTTTCTTCCATGACCACCACCCTCTCTTAATGCCTCCCTTTAAAAGGCTAAGCCCTATCTTCCTCTCTGACTTGTCTATTCCCATGTGGTTTGAATGAGGCATTGGGACTCCAGGACATACAGGCTGTGATCAGAACACATCAAAATCTCTTAATTGCCCATTACAGTCTCTTTCTTCTCACTTTTGGTTTGTGGACTCTCTACCATCTGTTTCTTTCCCACGCTCAGTTCTTTTTCATATTCCTCATTATGTGGCTCTCAGACTGTCAGAGACAGTAAGTCTTGACAGTCACCTGAAAGCAGCAGAGTAAAGGATTTACCAAAAAGATAAGAAAATTGGTGTTAAAGCCGAGGTTAGAATTTCCCTGTCGACCTTTATGGAAAAGTGTGTATTATGTTTCTAATATGCAAGATATTGTTGGCTAAGCAACTTGCTCAAGCCAGCCTACATTTAAAGGAAGTTAGTTTTTTTCTTAAAAGTGGGAGAATTTGCGACTGCCTTTACTCTATCACAAATGTCTTTGGTACAATAAATTTTGATCAACATATATTCTCATTTCCTTTGACATTTCTTCTTTTATTTCCAAATTATTTAGAAGTGTATTATTTAATTTTTAAATATTTGAGGGTCTTCTGGATTTCTTTTTCTTGATAATTTCTAATTTTATTTCATTTTACTGAATTTCAGAAGACCAGTGTTATAAGATTTCAACCTTGAGACTTGTTTTAACACCTAGCATATGTTCTGTCTGAGTGATTGTTCACATACTACTTTATATTTTTCAGTCAGGGCAGGACAGTGTCATTCATGTTTATATTCTTACTGATGTTTCATCTGGTGGTCGCATCCATTAGTGAACAGAATATTAATTGTACAACTTTAGTTGTGGATGTTTTTGTGTTTCTTGATTAGTTCTTTGGGGTTTACTTAAATGTCTTTTGAAGCTTTGTTTTTAGGCTCCTATACGTTTATAATCACTATAATATGTTAGATACATTTATTATTATGAAAGATCTCTCTTTATCTGTGGTAACAAATTTTGTACTGAAGCTTATCTTATCTGGTAGTAAGATCTCATCTTGAGCTTTTTCTTCTTAGAGATCATGTAATATACACGTTTTTTTTAAAAAAATCCTTTTTCTTCCAGTCAGTGTCTTTGTATTTAATGTGTGTCTCTGTGGATAGAAAATAGTTACATCTATTTTTTAATCAAACTAGACAATCTTTGCCTTTACTTAAGTATCTACTCAATTTCCATACAATTATCCATATGGTTGAATTTCCAATATCAAAAGAAGCCCATATCCAGAAACGTTATAGGTGAATTCTACCAAATATTTGGAGACAATTTAGTCTCTTCTTCCTAAACTCTCCAAAATATAGAAGCAGTAGAGACACTTCTCAACTCACTTTATGAGGCCAGTATTATCATGATAACAAATTAACAAAATCACTTTGGATTTCCCAGCCTCTGGAACCACAAGCAATAAATATTTTATTTACTTACACTATACCCAGTTCCATGTATTTAGTTAAAATCAACTGAAACAGGCTAATTCAGAAGTGTTACAAAGTAAGGAGGAGGATGGCTCATGAATAGAAATCCCACTCATGAATAGAATGAAAGAACACTCATATGGCCCTAAACCCTCTCACTGCTGCTTCAAACTTTAGGAAAAATAGTTCCAGAAAGGGGAAGATGTGAGCTTTGCATATAACAACCAAGTATTGATCCTACTGCCTACCATGAACAAGAGTTGACTGCACTACATTTTCTGAAAAGCATCAATAACTGGGTGCTATTAGAAGATTTGAAGCAATTTTGAAAAGAGAGAGGTGAGTTAGGCTGAGAATGGTAGACAAAGCCTAGGAAATGGTACTTATTTGAGTGGTCTTGAAGGTGTGGATTGGGATGCATGGATACCATCTCAAACCTGAGAGGATCTCTCCACAGTGATCTCTAAACACACTTTCATTTTTAAAATCTCCCCTCATTAGGGCCAAGCCCAGCGTACTCTGGAGAGCGTGGCCCTGGGAGCGCAGCGATGCTCCCACCGCGGGTTCGGATCCTATATAGGAATGGCCTGTGCACTCACTGGGTGAGCACTGGTCACGAAAAAGGCAAAAAAAATCTCCCCTCATTGATTATTTCCAGATCCTCAGTTCTCTAAATCTTAGTGTATCACTCCACTTGGCATCGAGAGATATTCTCGTGTTCCAGCTCTTCTGAGGTCATTCCGCTTTTGATTAGTGCTACCCATTTTTGCCACAATTAGCCGAAAACCAATGTTTACTTCTTTTTGAGGTCATTTTTTTGTGACACTGTAGTCAACTTAGAATACACATTGCTTTTAAATGCCTGATTTTATACACCTTATCCCTTTTTAATTGCAACACTTTCTGGAAATTATGTGAACCTAAAGGGTTAATAACACAAGTGTTTTTCCGTAATGTCAGTAATCTGTTTACAAAGTCATAAACTCTGCAGAAAAATAACAATAACCCTATTTTACATTATTTGAAATGGGAATATCAGATTTCATTACATATCTCAAAACCAATAAAAGGTAAAAAAAAAAAAAAAAAAAACACAGTACAGTGCGTGCATATAAGTAACAGTATTAAGTTACGGTGTATGAAGCTTAAAACTTAGTCTCCTGATCTCAAGAAAATTGCTTTTGTTTTATTCTCATTGCTTCAACGACACCACAGTTCATTCAGTTGGCTTTTATTATGATTTCAAAACTTCTACATGTGGTTATAAACTTCTGTTTTTTGTATTTGTCATTGAACTGAAGACTGTCTCTCTCACTCTTCAACTGGTTAGAGACGTTGACTTGCAGGTGCTTAGATGTATCAGCCTTTGCTGTGTGAAAAATCACAAAAAAATTCAACGAGTCACCAAGAAAAAAAAAGAGCAAGAGAGAAAAGAAATGAAAAACAGAAAAAGAAAATCAAAAGGTAAAGAAATCAACAACAATGGATTGGCTTTTGAAGAATTTTTAAATTTCATCGTTTCTAAATTCAGCATTTGGGTTGAGTTAAGTTCGAAAATTCCTCTATTGGTCTTGCCTGGATTTCAGATGAGGCTGTGGGTACCTTGTGTTTTCACCAAGGCTGGTTGCTTCAAGATGGATTCACTAACATGTCCTATGGTTTTGGAGACTCTTGGCTCCACCTTTTGTCTCCAATAGCACAGTCCCGTTTTTATCCAGATATGACTGTGTCCAAGAAGGCAAGCCCCAGCAGCAAGAAATGTTTAAACCTATGTTTGCATCACATTTGCAGATGTCCTCTTGGTCAAAGTAAGATATTGACAGAGGGGACCATATAAGGCCTTGGATACCTGGAGGCTTGTCATTTGGAACAATTGCTCAAAGAGTGTACCACAAGAAATATACATGTTTATGTTTTTCCTATATAATATTGGGTGAAAAATGTTGAACTGCAAGTTGGATATCTTCCAAGAAATTTAGGTCTATAAAAGCTAGAGGTGTTGTAGAGGAAACATTCATATGGAATCCCTTGTCCTATCCCATATTAGCAGGAAAATAGATCATACAGCCCATGTGCATTTTTATAACATTAACTTTAGTAAAGATGGAATGTTTCTTCCTCTACTTTAAATGATTTAATTATTCCTTTAGAGAAGAGTAACTGTTGCTAAATCACTAGGAAATGTATGTCTTATTAATTCAAAGATAAATTATGTCTAATCTGTACCAATAACTCAC
Organism: Cynocephalus volans; assembly: GCF_027409185.1. NCBI lineage: Eukaryota > Metazoa > Chordata > Mammalia > Dermoptera > Cynocephalidae > Cynocephalus > Cynocephalus volans. Next base: position 7,783,293 of record NC_084479.1, read on the forward strand.
GTGTGAGTTCATCTTCAGTAGGGACTTTCTACCCCTTTTTGAACATCAGTGTTTTCTTCCACTGGGAGGCTTTTAAATTTTTTGTTTATTTTTTAATTACTTACTTAATTAATTTATTTATATTTATTTGTTTCTCTTTTCTACAAGTAGCATATCTTTATCAGGAGAATCTAGGACCAATGCCAGTTCTCTCATGACTCCATTTCTTTTGCCTTCTCCCTCACCCATGCTTTCAGATTCCTCTATGTGTGTCCAAAAGCATTGAAATGAATAAATTTCAATGAGTTGTTTGTATAGATATTACAGATGCTGTTTTGCATATATTGTATTTAGTGAGCTTTTGGGGGGTCAATAAATTCAAAATGAAAAGTAAAAACAAAACACTTACAGAAAAATTTACGTCAATAAGATTAAGTTGGCATGAATGTATAGGCAGGTTATGAGATTTCATAGTCATGAAAGTTGAGTACAAATTTGTCTCTGGTTTTTTGATGTCCTCACTAAAAGACACACATAATTGTTACATGATTAGGATGGAATCTGACAAGAGAGCATGCTCAAGTCTCATCTGACATCAAGACTTGCTGACTCCAAACTATGAAACACTGTCTTCACTCACTGTATGGACAATGGTAGTGATAGCTTTTCACTACTTGTATGGAAATAAACATTTTCAATGTAGAAAAGTGGACACAGCTACCTAATACTAAGGCAAAACTCACCTTAAACATTCTGAGAATGTTAAAATAGTGTGATTCCAGACAGCTTTTGGAAGGCTGTACTTGATTCAGAGATAAAACCTGGAAATGTTTGGAGGACTGAATGGACCACATGTCTTGAAGTAACTTTCTATTTATTTCTCCCATGTCATCTCTACATGAAGGTTGTGCATCAGACTGTTCAAAGTTACATTTTCTGGCAAATATTCCCAGAGCTCATTTAAACTTTAACCCACTCAATGCAATATCATTTCAAAAACATTCAAAAACTCACAAATAACCTAATCCATATTAAATCTAAATATTACTTTCTGGTCTTTGCCTAACTCGAATCTGCCATATTTGATAATACTGTCTGTGATCTGCTCCTGGAAATTCATCTCTATTTGTTTATGTCATTGCCTCTCTGATGATTTTTTGTTTGTTTGTTTCCGTGAATTTTTTTCTCTTCTACTTCTTATCATATCTCAACCAAGAGCTCCATCTTGAGCCCAATCTTTTCTTTTTGCAATTCTCCTTGGCTGATGTAGTCCTCTCTGGCTTGCACTCCTATTTGTCTACATCTTATACATCTTCTCTATCCTTTAGACCTTAGGTTGTACTCTCTGTTGGATGCTTCTTTGTAGCTATCCAAAAAACATCTAAAGCTCAGCAAATCAAAAAATCAAAAAGGAAAACAACATTCTTTCTTTCCTTACTTACACTATCACTGTCATTCAGCCAGTGACCCCAACTTACTGTCAGAGGGTAAACAAAATCAATGCCATTTTGTGCCCAACTTGCCCAGCTGACTGCTTAACCTCATTTCTTCACTTCACAGACCAGTCACATTTTAACCTTAGAACTAATGTAAAGGGATCATCGATTTCAGGGAGTGAATAATTTTTTTCAGACAGTGGCATCAGCGATCTGAGCATAGACATCACAATACACCCCCACACACCTCACACCTCATGCATTAAATGACAACTGCTGAATGGTATCATTCACCTCATTTTTCTTATGATGTTTCTTTGTACTTATTCCTAGTAACAGGGACTTTCACTACATAAACATTGTGTACCCTGCTGGTATCTGATTCTTTACTGCATCCAGCTTCCTTGTCTTTAAGTCACCCTGATTAATAAATATGTCTGATTCCCAAATGGACCTGCCTGCTTTCTTTTTAAATCTCAAAGTACATTCTTAACTTGGGGCACCATATTTTAACCCCCTTCCCAAACATTCACCAAAAGGAGATATTCTTCTGAAATGCTTTTTATTTTATTTGTTCAGTTCTAATCTCATCTGGTATCAAGTCTACTACTTTTGTCTGTTTTTTATTTCACTCTATTGTCTTTTTTTTACTGTTTAATATACCGAGCCAATATTAATAGAGGAGATATGTGGTTCACAAATGAATACCATAACTATGTAATCTTCCTTGCCTAAATGCCCTTCCATTGGTATTGTTTAACTTATTTTCCTCCCTGTTTGCGACAAATTAATTGTCTCCTTTTGCAATAATGAGTAAAAGACCCATGCACTTAGAACAAGCAGGAAGGGGCTCTGGTATGTTAAAATGGGAATTTTTAGATTGCTGGCAAAGCCTAATAAATTTTATTAAAAGTACTATTAAGTTAGTCAGGAAGTCCTTTCACAGTGCATTCCCAGAAGACAAAGATCAAAAACATCATGACTTACAACCTGGAGACTTTATTTATTGAAAATAACATAAATAAATAATTCTCTACTTCCTCATTGTAAGGGATTTTGTCTGGTATTAATAACTATTTTGGTGGCAACTAAACATACTCATGGACTCATATTTATTATTTTAAAACGTCAAATTCAACAGAGTGGACTCCTTCTATCACTGGAGATCTTCCGATAAATACAACTCAGAAAAAATCTTTTAACCAGAGAAAGCAGACAAAATCTGGGTGTACTGCTTATCCCCACATTCCCAAACAAATCTCTTTAAAAAGTTAGTTTCAATACATCCTTCCACTTATTTTATAATTGCTATTTTTGTACGTTTAGAAATTTTTTGTCTTTTAGATGTTTTGTTCCATGTAAATGTGAGCCCTTGCATTTTTTAGAAGTTTGTGTTAACTTGGGAATATTTATACTCTTAGGTCTCTACCAGACTATAGGAATCATCACCTTAATAAGAGTCTAAAAAGGCCCTCACATCTATTTCTATGCTCAGTTTTCATCCCCAATCTTTGTCATGGAAGACAATACATTGATCTGACTAACTCAGTGTGTAGCTGATTGGGGAAATTTGACTGATTGCTGGATATGTTACATTTGTGGGGGCTCAGGGGTGGCGGGCCCTGAACCTCCCAGTAGCCCCTTTTATCTGCCCATCACGGGATGAGCAAGAGAGGGAACCGGTAGGATTACTCCTGCCACCATAGTGGCCAGGAGAGCCTGGGATGAAGGAGAGTATGCTGCCCACCTATTCAGCCCCACAGAGAGACACTCAGACATGGCACAGGTTTCTTCAAGCAGTTCCATTTATTTTCACACAAGCACCTGCTTTTAAAAGCATATGGCAAGGGGATTTCCTAACTTCAACCTATCATCTTAAAGGTCATGTGAACATGCACCTTGCTCTAATGCTTTGCTATTGCAATCACGCAGGGAGCACAAGCACAGAAATAAGTTTTATCAAATAATTTTAAACCATGTCTTTCCTTGGCCACTCCCCGGCGGCTTCCATAAGGCACCATGTTTATCTCTCCTGTCCAGGTGAATGTTTTCAACAGATTACATACGTGTATGTGGGTGGGGTCGTGGCTAGTTCTCTGCCCTGAGAGGAGGTGTGTGGCCTCAATGCCCAGACAACATTATTCCTAGGTCTTTTTATGACTAATATATGCCACTAGTGATACCTGACATTAATTTTACAGATGTTCCTGATGTTACCTCTTATATGGAACAATGACTACAATACTTCTATGTCAAGCTTCAATCTATTTCAAATAATAAACCTTGTTCCTCCAGGCCTGAGTTTTAAACCATTCCTCACACCTGAGCCAGCCCAATGTTATTGTCATTAGAAATATGTATTAAGGAATTGAACAACAAATACTTATTACCCCAACTACTTCATTCTGTAGGTTACTATGTAAATGGATTTAGAAAGCTCATAAAGGATAAGATCCATGGTTTAATTTGTTAGTGTCAAACCTTCCCTTGAACCTATCCTTTAATGGAAACACCCTCTAAGGAAAAACATGTACCTCTTCAAAACACATTTTTTTTGTTACATTTGTAAAAATTCCCTAATTCAAGGTTGGTTTTTATCAGTGTCTTAATGGCTGGCAAAAGGAAGGGTATGCTATTAGGACATGTCATATACTTTAAGTTCTTACATAAGACATGTTTCCAAGGAAGACACCGAAATGGCCAACATGTACATGGAAAAACACTCAACATCACCAGTCATCAGGAAAATACCAATTAAAACTACATTGAGATACCACCTCACCCCAGTTAGACTGGCTATAATAAAAAAGACATCTCCTTAGACAGATCCCTGAGATAGTGAGAGGACCTTTCAAGATGAAAACATGAAAAGTTATTGAAGGCAGTAGTGTTGCCAGTTATCCTCCACCACATAATCCATGGTAACACTAAGAATTGAAAATCAACAGGTTAGAGGCAAAAGAAAGCACCTAATAAGGAACAGGGATTACAACCCAGGTAGTACTGAGGCACTGCATTATTCAAGAGGTACAAGAGGGCTTACATTTATGAAAACTTATTAAGATTAGAGAAGGTATTTGTCAGATAATTTCATTGGTTAGTTTAAGAAAGAAGTCTTTAATCATTAGTAAAATGATGCATTTGCATTCATGTGCAAGGGAAAGCTATACACAGAGTATCCAGCTTCTACTCAGGCTCGCAGCCAATGCCCAGTGTTGCAGCAATTTATTACTGCAGCATCCCATTTCCAGACAGAAAATTTTGTTTCAGTTACCTATTCTGCTTAAAAATCCACACCCATGAGATGGCAGTTTATAAGAAATTATTACCATCTTTGGTTCTCTGTCTTAGAAAATGTTGTAGGCTGTCTTATATCCAGCCACTAAGCAGGGTAGCAACAGAGAAAGAGCATGTCAAAGCACAACTGGCCTGTGTCCAAGAAGTCTCACTGGTGGTTTGCAGCAGGTGCAGCTGGAGACTCATGGGGCCTGTCAATGTACATACCTGCTCAGGGTCTTTCCATGTGGCTCTTCCAGGGTGGTCATGGTGTAGTTTTATTAAAGTGAGCATGGGTGAATCCATGTTGGAAGCAATAATCGCTTGGGCTCCAGGCATACTTAAAACACACAGGCTCTTTTTCCTTAGCATGCATTTTTCTGAGTTTCCTCTTTTCCCACGTAAACTGGCTATTTTGAGCCCTGGTTATACTGCAAGATGACAAGTTGTTTTCCAGTTAGACTGGAGCTATAAACTTGCCACCAGTTGTGTACTATCCAGAACCTGAAAAACCAAGGAAGATGTCAGTAAAGCTGTGTTGTTCCTACCTTAACTGAAATCAAGATCCTGCAGGACCCTAGGATAGTGTCAAGGAGGAGAACGGAGGCTGGTCAGAGATGTGATAAAACTATGCAGCAGGTTTCTTGCAGGGGTCAACACAGCTCATGTCTCTCTCTCTCTTGCTCTTCATTTCCCACGTTCCCTTCCCTCAATCTTGTCTTTAAATATCCCTTAGAAAATATGAGTCTTTCAGATGTCTTTCGTATAACAATGCTTTCTCAGTTTTACCAGAAACATGTGTTAATCTAACATCTCTCCTCAGGTTACTGCTCTTCCTGAATATAAGTTGACTTCCATTTTCACCACGATTTGGGTTTTGGGTTTTTTTTTTTGTTGTTTGGGGGCAGGCAGCAGGCTTGGGCTTGGTAAAAAGATGTTTGGACATCATCCATCAAGTAGCTGAGTGCTCCCCAATAATAAGTTTTGGTAAACCAAGCCAGAAGTGTGTCCTAGGTGGTTTCACTCCCCATCTTCTGTGGGAGTGAGTCTGGATCCACCTGTGGGTATCAGCTGCCTGTGGTAGTTTAGCCCTGAGGCTGGGATTTTGGAAACTTTTCTTGATCTTCTAGCAGCAGAGTTATCCGCTGATTTCCCACCCTTTGCTTGGTGATGGAAAGCAGCACTTAAGGGGTAGACATGTACAGAGCTGCGTAGCCCAACCAGTAATTCTCTTTCAACACTAGTTGCTCATGAAAGGGAATACTGGTGTGTGAGAAATGACTGTTCTGCACTTTTTATTATTATTAAAGGTAGCATTTTGGTGTGAGAAATTACTCAGAGACTAATATCTGGCTTTCTTCTTGAAGGAGTTTGTTTGTGAGCTTTGTTTGTTTGGTTTGAGCATGTTGTGCTTTTGCATCAGCAAAGACTTAATGACCAAAAAGAAAAATTTTGTTCTGAGTTTCTGTTAGCTTGAGAAATGGAAACCATTATAATTGTCTAAGTCTCTTGGAAAATTTTTTCTACCTGTGCACAGAGTTCTGTTAAACAGAAACTCACCATTAATCACAATCCAGCCAAAGATAAGAAACAGGAGAAATGCCTCATGACAAAGAATTAAGGTTATTTGTAGATTTAGTTTTTCTTACACAATTCAACCAGTCCTAGCTAAGTGTGATGTTTGAGAGTTTAACTGAAAACTCACTTGAAACTGAAAGACAAAAAACGAGTAAAAATTTCTGATTCACACTTCTATGGAAATTGCTATACCTAAGGTCTGTTCCACAGCCTTTATTGGATTACCTACAGGAGCAAATAATGTTTAGCCATGTGAAAAGGTCCTATTTTGCCTGCAGAATGATTTGGGTTCAATCCTATGTTATTAACTAGTGAGTTTTTATTTACTATGTCATGACTGAAATGAGAGCATTAAGGTATCTGTGTATATGAATATGTGTTTAGGCATGCTTACACATGTGTATGTGTATTATGTTGTATGCTGTCTTGGAATTCGAAGCAAAATACTCTGGTGTTCATGCTGATAACTCCCTATTCTCATCATTTGGGGTTTTAGCCATTTGTTTGTAGCTCCTGGTGAATGAAATGGTTACTAAATTTTCTGTTTTCGAACTCCTTTCCTTATCTTTTGAGCTTTTAGCCATTTGTTTATATCATCTTATGAGTAAAATAGTTCTACCTAGTATTTTTGTTCTGTTTTCTGTGGGTGTGTCATTTTGGTTGTTTTGTTTGTTTGGTTTTGTTGTCATTGTTTAAATCATATGTTGAATTTTTAAAATGTTGATATATGGCAGACAGTCCAAAATTTCTTGTTTCCGAGGTTTTCACTAAAAATTGGGTTATTAAAAGTTAAAAGTCTAATTAGAATGTATACTTCTGTAGAGATGTGCATAAAAAAATTAGGTGTGTTTTTGATGAGAAACGAATCAGTATGTAGGAGAAAACAGAGATGTGAAGAAAGCTATGAATATGAAGATGTAGTTCTGATTAGAAAGGTTAAAAAGAAAAGAGAATACTTTTTGTCTGAGAATGCATCTTCTGTAATGAGTTTTTGTCCTTACAATGATTGGCTGTTTAGGAAAGAGGAAGTATAGCACAAAACAGAATGTCCAAAGCATGTTATGAAAATGTCTGAGTAAGTCATATAATGTTTTCTGAAGAATTTTGTGTGTGATAAGCTTGGATACAATTAGAAGGGAATTCTTTCTACATCTTTCTAAAGATTGAACTTTGCTATTACAAAGACATCGATGTAGAACTAAAACTTCCCCCATATTAGAACACAGTTTTCTTGATGTAACGATCTTTGCTTAGTAAGACTTAAAGAAGTTCTGATTTTTCTCTAAAGTCGTCTACAGACAGATTCATCTAGAACACTATATCAAGTACTTTTAAACACAAATTTCAAGTTACTTCAAGATCAATGGCAAAATGAAAGTTTTCCCGTACTCTAATAACAAATCTAGTGGGTTAAAAAAGCCCCTAATTAAGATCAATCAAATCAAATATTAATTACATAAAGTTGAATAATAAAGGCAAAGTTTGTACATTCCATTGTTGGTTCTTTACCCAAATGTTTTGTTTTTCAGATATAAGGAAATTTTCTCCCTTAATTTATCCATAATTTACACCAAGTGGGTAAAATATATCTTTATGAAGAAAGATGGAAATATTTGTTTTTTAAAAACCTGATTCCTGCAAAATCCAAAACTGTTTGTGAGTATCTCTATGACTTTCATGCCAACATGTTTATTTACACAAATATGTTTAATAAGTATTTTCTCTCTATAAAAGATACAATTGGAAATAATGGGTATAAAATAGCATGACTCTTCTAAGTTCTTGACCATACTTCATGTTGTCCTAATTCATCCTCTCACACACACCCCACACACCCCAATTAAGAAGATGACAAGATGGGAATGAGGTTTTCCAGCACTGAGGGATCAATACAAAGAAAAGTAAGACATTTTCAATCAGAAAATTGATCATCAGTACTCAATGAGGAATGGTTTGATAAAAAAGGGGGAAATAATATGTTGTCTACACATGAGCAGTTCTCTAAAAATATTCACAGCCTTGAAGTAGGGGCTCACAACTTGGATGAGACATGCTTTCCTAAACAAATGATTCATGTTCTTCAAATTGTCAATGTACCAATTAATGTATACCTTGCCAACTCAGTAAGCCACCCGTTGTCAATCAACTGTTAAGACAATAAATAAACAATTTTTAAAGGTATTGTTTGAGCTTTGGCATCAGTGTAATGTTGCTTGGTTGAATGAGTTTGGGAGTGTTAGTTTCTTTTTAGTTCTTTTGAATACTTTCCAGGGTATTGCTGTTAATTCTTCTTCAAATGTTGGGTAAAATTCTCCAGAGAAGTCATCCAAACCTGGAATTTTCCCTGTGGGGAGGCTTTTGATTACTGGTTCGATCTCCATTCTCATTACAGTTCTATTTATATTTCTTACTTATTTAAGATTCAGAATGATAACTTATTCATTTCTAAGAATTTATCAGTTTTATCTAGGTTACTCAATTTTGGGCAAAAAAACCTCTCATATCATTTTATAATCATTTTTATTTCTGTGGCATGAGATGTAATGTCACCTATTTCATTTATTATTTTACTATTTCATTCTCTTTTTCTTTCTTTCTTCTCTATGTTTATGTAGCTAAGAATCTGTCAATTTTATGTCTTTCTAAACCAATTCAGTATTGTTGGTTTCTTTTTGCTTTCTTTTTCTAATCATTTTTTCCTAATCATTTTTGTTCTAATCATTTTGCTTTTTATCCCTGTTGTTTATCTATGTTCTAATGATTTTTTGGCTTTTTTACTAGTTTGTTCCTGTTTTTCCAGTTTTTTGAAGTCTAATGTTAGGTTGTTGTTTTCAGATCTTTCTTCTTTTTAATGTAAGTTTTGCTCCTAGCACTGCTTTCACTGTATCCTTTGAATTTTCTCATGTTATATTATTATTTCCAATTGTTTCAATATTTTTTGTACTCAGAAAGTGTAATTTTATTGTTTTCAGTTTAGTGGTATTATGCAGTATGTCCTCTATCTCTGGTTTATTTCACTACGCATAATGTGCTTCAGTTACTTCAATGTTGTCACAAGCAGCATGATTTATCTTCATTTTTAAGGCTGAATAATATTTCTTTGCCTGTATATACCACACATTATCTACTCATCTGTGGGTGGACATTTAGTTTGTTTCCATGTATTGACCTTTGAAAATAATGGTGACAGCTTTTGGAGATCCTAATAGATACCTTTGGAAGTATATCAAGGAAAATTGCTACATTATATGATACTTCTATTCCTAATTTTTGAAGTTATTCCGCTGTTATTTATTTGTGTCTATACTAATGAACGTTCTCACTATCAGTGTACAAGGGTTCTATTTTCGCCACAGCCTCACCAACATTAGTTATCTACTGTCTATTTGATAATTGTCAGCATAATAGACTTCAAGTAAAATCTCAGGTTGTTTCTAATTTGCATTTTCCTGGCAATTGGTGATGTTGAGAACATTTTGAGATATCTGTTGGCCCTTTGTATATATATATTTTTTCTTTTTCTGTTTTAGAAAAGTCTATTCTCAACAATTTAGCCAAATTGGGTTATTTGTTCTTTACTTTTAGGATTCTGCTTTGTTTTTGCTGTTGACCTATAAAAATTTTTGTGGTTGTTGTTATATTTTTGACATTAGTCTTTTATCAAATACACAATTTTCAAATATCTCCTACCCATTCCATATTACTGCCCTTTCACAATGCTGATTGTTTCTCTTACTGGCAAAATATTTTCTGATTTCTCTTCTTATATCATCTTTTTATCTAACAGTTTGTGTTTTTACATTTGTACATGTAGGTGAATTTTCAAGCTTTTTTATTTTTAATGTGTTGTGATTGGAAAAGTATTTTTCTATGATTTTGAATTTTTAAATTTAAGGATTGCTTTCTTTCCTAACATGTGGTTTATCTTTAAAGATGTTCTGTGAACACTTGAGAGCATAGTGTTCTACTGTTGTCGTATGATGTGTTCTGTATATGTCTGTTAGGGTCCAAGTGGCTCAATATTGTCTTTCAAACCCTTTATATACTTATTGGTGTTTTGTCTGATTCTAATTATTATTGTATGTGGATTATTGAAATCTAGTATTTCAATTGCTATCTTTCTTTCTTTCTTTCTTTTTTTTTTTAAGAATCTTTCATGTTTGGTGCATATGTATTTCTGGTGAGTTGAGCCTTTGATCTTTATATAATCTTAATTTTTAGTGGGTTTCTAGCAATCCACACTTTCATTTTCTTTGCTATAAAACAGGCTCTGAGCCTCTATGCTCTCAGTGATTTTGTCACCCTTCCAGCATTCCTGAACCCAAGCCTTAGGGATACTTAAGGTGGTTTCATTACAATGTCATGATTAATTTCATCATTGTCCATTGGTGATAGAACTCTACCTCGAGCCTTACAGTGGGTGACTACTTGGGTCTCAGGCTTCTATTATATCTTGTCAGGTTCCAAAAGCAGGAGTGGTCTCAGCAATATATGGCTTTGCCCTCTCAGTCATTTCATATAATTGAGCTGAAAGACAGTATCGTCTTTTGCTCTGAGTCTCTTTCAAGATGTTGAGGTAATACTGAATTTGTCCCATTACATATTTTATTTATTTACTCTTTTGCTTTCAGCTGCTATTTCTCTTTTTCTTCATTTATACCCAAACACATTTAACACATTGGATGGGGCGTTAGATTTGCCCATTGTGCTGTCCACGTTGCAGGCAGCAGTTTTACTCTAACAAATACCCATCCCCCCACCAGTCCCTTTCTGTTCATACAGGATAAATTTACATAGGTACAGATTCAGTCTGCTGTTTTACCACCTGGCAATATGCCTGTATTTTCTGTTAACACCACTTTTATCAGTAGTTTCAGAATACAACCTGCATAAAGCCCTTAGGAATTATGAGATAAAGATTTAAAGATAAAATAAATTTCTTGCTTTGAAGTAATTTCTGATTCTAGCACTTGCAGTTGTAACCCTCCTTCTGTGACAACTAGATCAGGTAGGACCAAGAAAGTTGATGTAATGTGGGGAAGAAATCAAACATTATACCAGCACCCTTCCTCACACCCTCATCTCCAAATGCAATTTTGCCAGAGACCAGCTCCAGTCGAGTTGGGGGCCCTTGAAAAAAGGGGTGATGAGATGGCAAAAATAACAACACAAGCAGAGATCTCAGTTCCTTTGAAGCACTTTCTCACCCTGTAGCCTGCCAGCACTATCACAGCCAGAGCAGCTACAGCAGCTGAAGCAGCCTTCAGACTGAAAACAGCATTTCTATTTGTTACACAACAACGGGGGGTTAATGTTGGCATTTTAATCACATAAACCTTTAAAATTATTAAAAAATAGTTAAACGGAAACTTTTCTTAAAACTACATCAGTTCTCATTAAATAAAACTCGGTGGTCAGTCAATTCTTTCTGGTGATTATGGTCTGTGTCTCACAGTTCTTGATGTTTTTCACCATTTTGTTTCCCTTCTTCTTGCCGTCGTATTAACCTTAAACTTATTACTACCAGCAAACATAAATTATATATCTGACTCAAAATTGAGATGGCAGTGATTGTGTTAAACAAACTATATATTTTTAACTTTGACTTAATGATTCTCATATTTCTCTAGGCAAGAACCTATTGTTCATTTGGAAAAGGAAAAAAGGATATTTGAACAGCTTTATCAGGCGTGTACTTAATATAACAGCTGTGTGGGCCAATGTAAAGTGTCAAAGTGCACAGCACCATCCCTGACAAAACCAGGTGCATTCAAAATTCCATCTATAATCTTTATCTTTAGAAGGGAAAGTTGTGTATCATATGTTTTTGTCCCAATATCTTACTAAGATATTTTTATTTAACTTAGGACACCAATGAGTAACAGGATTTCTATGCATTCTTTCTCATAAACTTAATTCTTCCTATAGTATCTTTTTCCATTAATTCCAACCATTCTCTTACCATTAATGTAATCCCCTGTAAATGACATTTGCCAACTTATGTCATATTTAGGATGTCCCCTAGAGGGTACCAAATTTTTCCTTTTCCCATTTTATAATCCATATGATCATTTACCCAGATGGTGGGACGAGGATGGGGATTTCTACTGTTTATTAATTTCTTCAGTAAAAACAATTGTTCATGGCTACTCATAAGGTGTTTTTAAAACATCCGTTGGTGTAATAAATTGACTCAAAAGGGACAATTTGGAATTGTTCAATCTTCCAAGATCTTTTGTGGGATAATCTAATTTTATGACAACAACTGTTTGTGTGTCATTTTTTGCATCTTTTGGAAACTCAGGAAACTGCCAAGCTGACCAAAACATCAAAAGAGAAAGCAAAAGCAGCACCACTATGCTGAGGCAGAGATCTTTACAGTGAAAGCAAGTGCTGGTAGCTGTGGCCCTGCCAGCATCTCTACTTCCAGGGCCTTGCCAACTCAGAAAGGGCAGCCCAAGCTATTCTTTTCAAGACCCCGCCATGGCGTGGACCATGCCACACTTTAAAAAACAGAGAAATCTCTTCATTTGTGAAATGTGGAGTGTGAGCACACACTGCGAGTGTGTGGAAGCCAGCCCTTTCATACCTATATTCCCCCTCGACATTTTTTTTCACATTTTGTAGAAATTTTGGGTTCTGAGTGAGAATTAGACTCAAAAACCTCTGGTTCTTTTATCAATCTTTATCATCATTAATCCGACTGACTGTTGCTTTTGTTAATTTCAGAGTTGACTTTTAATTATGAACTTCACTTTTTTTTTTTTTCAAATTTCTCCAACTTGGGTAAACAAAGTGGACTTGTTTGAGGGACTGTAATTTTGGTTGAAAAACAGGATGTCCCTTCTGTCTGCCCAATCTTTGATACTGTAGTATTAAGACTTCCTTTTTATTAACCACACCAATGTCCATTTTGCAGACCTTATTTCTCAACTGTCATCTAAATATTTCCACCCTCTTGGGATGAATCTGATGACTCTCCCCTTTGGTTTTCATCTTAGTTTCACATCTCATTGTTTTCTAAAGTTATCCTAGAGTATTTGTTAATAACTATTTAAAACTTTACTCCTTCCTGGGATGAATAGACTCTTCCCTCTAACTTTTCTTATTCTCTTGTTAATTAATTTAGTGATTTATTAGCCTCTGTAACTCCCATGATAGAAAACTGAGACATCCTAGTCAGTATGTCTTCCAGGACAGTTACTGAATTTTGGAGTAGTACATTGTCTTGGACGACTATGTGACAGGGACGCTATTGACTATGGCATTACTCCTGGATAATGGTTGTGTCAAGCAGGTTAAGGCACACTAACAGAGCACTCTGGTGTATTTCAAAGTAATTTGCTTTTTCTCCTTCCCCTGCCAGAATCGTGAGTTCAGCTTTCTTCATTACTTACTGTGCAAACCTGGTCAAGCTCTAGGAGGTAAATTTCACAATAAAGGGTGTCCTGCCTATGACTGGGTTCAGCTGGAGTTTTTTACTCTCAGAATTGTCCACATGGAGCCTTCAGGATTTGGTCAGTCACAATTTCACAGTCAGATTTTCCTTTTCCTGAATTTGTTCCCATGGTGGTTTCCCAGTTGAGTCTCTGTTTCTGTGTGCCATGACTGCCTACATTCTACTTTCTGTTTCTCGAATCCTGAGGGCAGCTGTTTTCCCTGTGTCATCTTCTGTCTTATGAATTGAAGAAGAGGTTTTGATATTTTAATTTCTTTAGCCTTTTATTTTTTGTTTAAAAAGAGAAATTACTTTCACCCTACTTACATGTGGACTTAGAAATGTGGGTGGTGCTTTTTAAAGTATCTTCTTCATCTCTATGTGAAAAATCAAGTGTTTATTCTTTGCAGCATTGTAAATATAATAAATCATAGTAGTAGCATTCTTATATTGAGCTTTTTAAAATTCATATAATGAACTCAGAAAATTCTTTGATAGTCACTGTGTTCTCTCTCTCCTTGTCTATCTGTAAATATTAGTTTCTCTTATAACCAGATAGGAAGAATAAGTTCTCATGTTCTATAGTACTGTTAGGTAACCAATAATTAACAATAATTTACTTTATATTTTCCAATAGCTGGAAGAGAGGAGTTTGAAAGATCTTAACACAGAGAAATAATAAATGTTTGAGGTGATGGAATACTAATTACCCAAATGTGATCCTTACGCGTTGTATGATGTGACTACATGTATCAAAATATCATGCCATATAACAAATATTTACAATTATTACTTGTCAATTTAAAAAATAATAAGAAAAAACGGGTTTTTTTCAGATTCTTTATTTGCTCTTTTTCTTTTTTCAACCTCTTAGGTTCTCTTAAAGCCATTTTATTCACAGGGATTACTTCAAGCACCACTGAATTTAGGCTACATTCCAAAGTTTTCCTCCTTAGCTTAGATTTCTGTAAACTGTTTAATTATATACCTATTGCCAGCTCAACAACCCACATGTTGGATCACAGATGTATCAAGTATGATGTGTCCGAGTCTGTGCCAATTTTGTCTATCATATTCTTTTTTCATTTTATAAATTTCACTTTACAATATTAGTATCTATGTTGCTGTGATCATGCACATAGCCTGGAAATATAACTTCTCTCCTTACATTCTACTCACCAAACTAGTACCACATTCTGTTCTTTCTTTTCATCTCTTTTTAATATAATTTCTTTCCTGTTTTATGCAGTTGGTGCTCTGTGTCCTAATGTAGATGCTCATCTGTCACCCTGTCTTCTTTCCTTCTGACTTGCACGTCCCATTCTCATTCTGGAGATGAGTGTTAAAATTCAAATCTGGTCATGTAGTTTACCTGCTTTTGCATAACCTCATTATTCACACCCTATGGTTTGAAAGGGGGCAGTGTTTTCAACCTGGGATGGCCACAAGCAATTATTTGCAATGTAGGAAAAAAATTCCAGATGTTTATGTAAATTAATGTAGTTTATAAGTGATTAAAAATCAACAATATGCTAATGAAATGTTTTTTTGTTTGAACTAAGTTAAATATTTTAATGCAGAAGCACTACATAATTAGTTTCTTCAACATTGTGTATACCTCTTATCATGGACCAGGACCATACACATACACACCATGCTGTGTGTAGTTTCAATAATGAAGGTTGTATTCTTTGTGCTTTTTTCTTTCAACTTTTGATTTTGCCCCATAATCTTGAGAACACGTTGTTGAAGTGGAAGAATTTTACATATTTGGCTTTGCGATAAAGTGCAAACTGAATACAAGATAATACCATATTATTTTGTTCTTCCTTGCCTCCGTCTATCTTCAAATTTTATCTAAACTAGTTCATCTGACACATTATCCTCTATATGTATTTTTTTTCTTTTGTCTTTTTTGTGACCGGCCGCACGGTGCTCAGCCAGTGAGCACACCGACCATCCATATATATATAGGGTCCGAACCCGTGGCAGGAGCGCTGCTGCACTCCCAGCGCCACACTCTCCCTACTGCACCAGTGTCGGCCCCCCTGTATGTATTTATACTTATGTCTTCATACCTGATTGTAAGCTCTGTGGAGGAGCAGTCTTTTATACATACTTTCATCATTAGCAACTAGGATGGTTCTAGATTTATAAAGCAAGCTTTGTGATAGCATTTTTGGTAATTAATAAATTATTACACTGGTTGGATATTTATTCTGTGGTTTTTCCGTCTCCCACATATCATGTACAAAAAAGCAGAACTTTATGTAAGATACATTTAAGACACATGCACAAACGAAAGTGTGAACTTTCATATTCCTGTTTTGTGACCCAGAATTGGTGACCTGTTATACAAAGAAACATGCAGTTACAGGTATTGGTGTCACTTTGGAACATGGATGTGGACTCACCTGAGAACAGTGTCAAGACCTGGATTATGTTAAGAGAACCTTGTACAGGGATGTGATGCTGGAGGCCTACAGCATGTTGTTGGGTGAATGAAGCCCCTTAGTAAATCCCAGCAGCCACATTTTTTCCATTGGTAATTACAGGAATTATTTATAAAGTTTAATGCTATATAGAAAGATTCTATTTCATGAAAAATATGATAGTCACCCCATCTTACAAAAGTTTCAAGTTGGTTCCTTCATTGCACAGTTCCTGAAAATGATATCTTGTCACACTTACACGGATCTGACTTAGCAGTTTTACAGAATTCTACACTATTTTGGATAGACAGGCCATTGCTTTAGCAAACCTGAGGTGATCTTCAAGTTGTTGTAAGGAGCAGAGCAATGCATGGCTGAAGAATCTCCAAAACAGAGCTTCCCAGGACAGTCACCACACATTGGGAAGGGAAGCTGGGAAGTGTAAAGCCCAGCAGATGCTGGCCATGTTCAGCTTTTAACCAATTTTTTCATCAGATCCTAGACCTGAGGACAGTTGGTCTGACTGCACCAAACACAAGCATTATGGAATCTCCAAGGTTGGCTCTCATATGTATAACTTCACCATTTGTATTCCTGAATTTTCTTTTATGTTCACCCAAACTCTAACTCCTACATTCCTCGTCTCAGACTGTATTTTTAGTATTCACTCTCAATCTTCTCAGTTGCCCTCTTTTCCTCCATTTGCATTTACCAATTTTTCAGACTGTGTAAGTTCATACTCTGTCTTCTATTTAAAAAAATTAGAAAGTTCTAAAGCTGGGTAACTGATTTAGAAACAAAATTGGTTTCTAACAGTTTTGGAGGTTAAGTGTAATGTCATGGGGGTCCATCTGCTGAGGGTCTTCTTCCTCTGGAGGCTTTCTGCAGAGTCCAGGTGTGATGCAGGGGATCGCATGGTGAAAGTGGCAAAACTGTATCCACATGCTTTTTGTTTCTTTTTGTAAAGCCACTTGTCTACTTAGGATAACAGATAAAGCATTAACTCATTTCCCCATGAATCAATTAATCCACTTGTGGTGGCATAGCCCTCCCTATCTAATTATACTAAAAAGGCTCCACCTTTCAAGCATCATAGTTGAATTTTCCACCTTCTTAACATTGATGTAATGGAGATCAAGCTTCAGTCTGAGTTCTGGGGGCATAAACTGCAGCAAGATATTAATTTATACATTCTGCTGTGAACAGACTGTCCCCATGTCCTCAAGTTCAGACAAGCTGGACACTTCTGAGGAACTCACTACATTTCTCTGTGATTGCTATTTGGACAAGCGTATTTTCTCATTTTTAAAATTTTGCTGTGATTCATTTTGCTTACACTGTGTAGAGATGTGTTACTCCTATTTGTATTCAAGTCCTAAATTGTCTAAATCTATCAGGCCCACATCTTACCTTTCCTTTTCTTTTTCTTTTTCACTGAAATATTTGCAGTTACTTTTGCATACATGTGATGTCTAATGTTATACTAGCTTTCCATTCCTTTTAATATATTCTGCAGTAAATCTTTTCTTTTTCATTATCACTTTAACATTGATTCTTAGTTTTATTTAAAAATCAATATCAACTTCCTTTCCACATCCACAAATTCCTACCAGAATCTGATTGGATTTACATTCAACTTAACTCTTAGTGGGTATCCACTGCATTGGTTGCCATTCCTAGGACATGAGGTTACAAATGCAGTGAGGGGGTACAGTGTGATATTTCCATGTGTATAAATTGTGAAATGTGCAATTCAGACCCATTAATATATATCTCACCTCATATACTTATCATTTTAAGTTAAGAAATATAAAGTAAACTTTATCAAACTTTGAAATATTCAACACATTAATTTTTGTGAAGTATATTCACTATGCTGTGCGATACATCACCAGAAGTATTTCATCCTGCCTAACTGAAACTTTGTAGCATTTGGCTATCTTGTTCCCTTTTCCCATCAACTTCCATCCTGCCCCTTAGTTTCAGGTATCCTTCATTCTATTCCATACTCCTATTGTGATTTGATTATCTTCTTTTGAAAAATATTAAGGACGATTGGCCATTTTACTAAGGCATTCCTGTTATTGAGTCATTTGAATCCCTTATATATTTTCGATATTTTGCCCTTAACAAATGTCTGATTTGCAAATAGTTTTTCTGAATCTGTGGGTTGTCTCTTTTGTTTGTTTTTTCTGTTTTGGTATGCAGAAAATTCTCATATGTATGCAATCTCACTGTTCTATTTTACTTTAATTGTCTGTGCTTTTGGAGTGATATCTAAAAAATCATTGCTCAGACTAATATCATGGACCACTCCCGTTAGTTTTTCTTCTAGTAGTTTTCAAATATTAGAAAATCAGGTTTAACTCCTTAATTTACTTTGACTTGATTCTTGTACGGTTGAGATAAGGGTCTTATTCATTTTTTAACATTTGTAGAGGGAGTTATGACAATATCACTTACTACACAGACAGGCCTTTCCTCTTTGTGTGTTCTTGGCACTTTTGTTAACAATTAATTGGCTGTAGATGTGGGAGTATACTTATGGGATTTTTATCCTGATTCATTGGTCGATGGGTCAGTTTTCTGCCAGTAACATGCTGCTTTGATTACTAAACTCTGCAGTATAATTTGAAGTTAGGTAGTGGAAATTAGGTAGTGAGATTCCTCCAGCTTTTTGTTGTTGTTGCTGTTGTTGCTCCAGATGATTCTTTGCTGTCTGTGGTCTTCTGTGATTCTATACATATTTGAAATTTTGTTTTATACTTACATAAAGAATGACCTTAAAATTTTGATTGGCATTGCATTGAATTGGTAGAGTGCTTCAGGAAGTATAAACTATTTAATAAAATTGAATATTCCAACAAATAAACATGGGGTATCTTTCCATTATTTGTGTTGTATTTAATTTTTTCATAAATGCTTTACAATTTTCACTGCAGCCATTGTCCTCATCCTTCATTAAGTTCACTCTTAATTTTCTTAAATGCTGCTGTAATTGGGATTGTCTTATTTCTCCTTCAGATAGTTGTTAGTGTGTAAACATAATGGTTTTGCTATGTTAGTTTTGTATTCTGCAACTACACTAAATTTGCTTTTGAGTTCTAAGAGGTTTTTTGTTTGTTTGTTTGTAATTTGGTGGAGCCATTAGATTTTCCTATGTGAAAGACCATGACTTTTTCTCTATTTTTTCTTTCATTTTTTTTTCTTGCCCAATACCTCTTCTTAGAAATGTCTTCCACAAATTTACTGGCTGGAAAGTTTATATTTTCACTGCTTAAGATGGCCCTAGCTTTGGGCTTGTCCTATATGGCATTTATTTGGTTAATGAACATTTCCTCTGTTAACTGAGAAAAAAATACAGTACAGAAAAATATCTTCAAATTTGTTGAGATTCTTTGTGAACATAAAGTTATATTAAAATCTGGAATGCATACCATGGCAAGCTACAAATGCATTCAGTGGTGGAAGACAGATAGTGGTTTTTTTGTAAGATGGTCTTTAAGGATATCTTAACCCTTAACCTTGGTGTTGTCAGCACCATGCTCTCCCAAGTGAGCTAACCAGCCATCCCTGCATGGGGATCCAAACCCTTGACCTTGGTGTTATCAGCACCACACTCTCCCAAATGAGCCACAGGCCAGCCCCAGGAGAAAGCTTTTATTGGCATGAAGAGAGAAGTTCACATAAGCTGCTTAGAGACAGTGTTCATTGGTTCTGAAAGTTCAGAGTCAGATTTGTCATCAATTCATTGCTTGAGATGCCGTTACTTCACAGGTTTTTATTGGAGTATCTTAACTGAGTTACTGCAATGGCAAACAATGTCTAATGATAAACTTTGTTGCAGAAATATGTTTTGTATGGGCCAGGAGATACAGAGAAAAGTGAAGGGATTTTTGATGGGTTTTTAGAAGGTCCTTCAAAACAATTCTTACCTCCATCAAGCAAGCATAAACTTCCCTTCCTTGTGCCTTTCCTGGCTCTATTTTGTCTTCATATTACAGAAATTGAATTCATGAACTTTTACATTTTCCCATTTTGATCAAGATCTTTATTTGAAAACATTACAGATAAATTAGTCCAGTGTCAGATTTTATGTGTCCCTTGAGGCCACAGTGAACATGTTCCAGTCACTGGATCTGATCTAATATCAGGGAAGGTAATGAACAACTGCAAGTCAATGTCAAGATGTTTTAATTAAACTTAAGCAGCAAGGAGGGCAGGAAAAGGTGCTTTGTTTTTGTGCATGGGTTACTTAGGTGTCATGTTTAAGTTAATCTGTTTGGTAGGTATTTGTTGTTATCTCAGAGCACTGGGCAAACATCATTTTGTTAGTAGCTGCATTTCTGCAGAGCCTTAATAGATAACAAGTACATAGTTTTAAAAGAAAGGAATAAAGGAAAGATGCCAACTTTGTAGCCATGAACCTACAGTAAAAGACATTCAATTACATAGATCAAATGACAATGGAGAACTAGGGGAAGCTTACGGTAGTCACGCGGTTTGCTCTCTTATTTTATGCAACTGAATCTCAATTTCCTCAGAGTTTATTCAGGTACACCATGCAGTATTAGCAAGCATAAAGACATCACCTTCCTTAGGTAATAGATAATCAAGAAGAATTCTATTATCTGAGAATATCCTGGCTAGAAATGTTAATATGCTGTTTGTAGCAACAGCCTTTGCTGTTGAGAGTGCAAACATTCCTACCATAGCAGATAAAGATTTGTTATCATTTCTTCATTAGTGGCTACAGAATACTTTATTCAAGAGATCTACTAAAGGGAGAAAACCCAGAATTCCATAATTAACCACACAAATCAGACTTGACCCTTTGAGTACGTGGGAGGGGATTAGTGCAATAATTATTCTAATGACCTATTTTAGATCTATTATGTATTGATAATAAAGGAGTCAAATATCCCAATCCATATTGGACTCCGATTGTCATGCTGTCTAAACATCTGGAAGCTCAAATTCAGACATTCCACCCATAGAAATGAATGTACTTGGTACAAGCACAAATGATTCATTTTTGAATTATTGCGTGTAAAGGAATTATGCCAGGAGGAAGTAGTAAGGTATATCACTACATATTGCTAATTACTCCTCCTTTTGGGATTGGATTCAATAGCATTACATATATATAATAAATATATGTCATGTATATAATATATGTCATATATATAATATGTCATATATATATGTCATATATATAATAGCAGCTGCTCAGTGGAGGTGAGGCCAGGGTAGGTGGGTGAATCTTATTTGACGTCAGCTGCTCATTTTGCACTTTCTCTATATTAAAGATGGTGAAGACAAACCTGAAGGCCTTGAAGATGCTGCTGTGCTGCCTGTGTGGGACAGGAGACTGCCCACCATCACTGAGAGGCTCACGCTTCACTGCCAGGAGGCAGCAACAATGGAGTAAGATGCATAGTTGGAGATGGAGAGGGCAGAATGAGAGAGGGAGGAGCTTACTCCTTAGCACCAGCCCACACGCAGCTATTACAAGAGAATAAGGCCAAGGAGCTTCTGCAGGCTACCATCCAGCACCACCAGCACCTGCAGCAGTAGCAGCATTGGTGGGCATAGAGCACCTGTCACAACCAACAAATGTGGTCTCCTGTCCTCTTTACCTTCTTTCTGTGTCTGTACACTACCTCATCTCAAATCCACCCATCCCGTTTCTTTCCTCATTGCACCTACCTATGCCACCCCTTTCATCCAGCTGAAGGAAGACCTGACAAGTGTAATGCACAGGATCCTGCTCAAGTCCTGAACATTCATGAAGAAGTTGATCCAAGAAAGGTGGAAGGTCCCCATATTCAATGGAAGGGAACAAAAACAGCACCTAAATGTGGCCAGGGGACTGAGCACAATGCAGTCCATAGGAATTCTGAGGAGTGTCAGCAAGACAGGGCACTCTTGCTGTGGACACAGCAAATGCAAAGGCCCATAGGCACAGTTTTTGCTGGGTGGAGTTTGTTATGAGCAAGTAGACAGTGGAGATGTCCTAGCCCAGATGTGACCTCCCTAAGACAAGTCCCAAGTTCCTAGAAGTCCTTGAAGACCCACAGCTGCCCACTGAGCATGACCCAATGCCCTTCCAGGCCAGGAGGACACACTCAACCTTGACCTTATCTGAAACTATGGGGAAAAAAACATTATTCTGGTGCAACTCACTTCAGCTGAGCATGTGCTGAGGGAGGCAGGGAGGGAGGTTGGCCCAGCATCCCGAAGTCCCTGATTCTTTGTAAAGACATTGCCTCACTCTGCCTTCAGCTTGGAGCAGAGGTTTCATAACTTTTGGGTTCGTGGAATGCTGACATAAGAACAGATAAGTTTTTGGAGCTCCTGAGTTAGAGGGATGAGGACTGAGACCCTCTCCACCTGGTTCTGGAGGATCTGCGAACCACCAGACTCTCAAAATTTTTTTAAAAAAGTCAATGCTCTGGGATCCAAAGCCAGTCAGTTACATGTTATAGTTATACTGGTTTATTTAAGAAAAAGAAATTTAATTTGAAGCTCTGTGCAGTTTGTCCTCTTACAGACATACGACATATAGCTGGCTTTTTGACAGGAACATATCTAATATGTTCAGTGTGAAGAAAGTCAATCAACATTTTCTTAAACTGTGTATACCTCATGCATTTTCAGATTCACCGATATGCATTAACCCAGTTAAGGTCAATGACTGAAGTAAAGGTGTGCATCTCCTCCTGGGTCCAAACACATTGATTTAAGGACAAAAGATCCCTTCTCTTTATGGGATCCCATGCCAAGTAAGCCAGTAACATGGTGTGGTTGAACAGAGGCTCACCCAGGCTTCCAGATTGGTGAGCATGATTTCCACAGAAGAATGAAAGAATACAGCATGGTGGAAAAGTTTGATAGCCAGTCTGAGACCTCAAGCAACAAACCTAAACCTCAAATTCTCATTTTTCTAACTATGATATGGGGTTAACTACAAATGTGTTATAGATGAAATGTTGACACACAATCAAAATAATTTTACATCCAGTGGAAACAAGAGAAGAAACTGAATAAAGTACAGACATCACATGTAAATACTTCAATTTAGCTAATCTCATGATTAAAAGAAATTTATACCATCAAACTGAAAAGCTTCTGCACAGAAAATAAAACAAATATCAAAGTGAGGAGACAACCCAAAGATTCAGAGAAAACATTTGCAAGCCATACATCTCACAAGTTCTACATCTAAAGCATATATGGAACTCAAAATACTCAATAAGAATAAATAAATAAATAATCCTACTCAAAAAGTGAACAAAAACCTGAATAGACATTTCTCAAAAGAAGACTTGAAATGGCCTGTTGGGCTTTAAAATCTAATGCCACATTAAGTGATATTACAAGTGGATTAATGTGGCAGCCTAAGACGGCACCGGGAGGAAGTAGGGTGGGAGTGTCTGCGGGAACCTTGCCTTAGCCCTTATTTGGCCGCACTCATGAACACTGCGTGATTGCAATAGATAGGCATTGAGATAGGATACTTAAGCTGATTGGAGGATGTGAAAAACCTGCGTTCCCCATTTGCCTTTAAAAGCAAGTGCTTGTGTCCTAATAAATGGAACTGCATAACAGAATCCCCGCCGCATCTGAGTGTACTTTAACTGGGCTGGGTTGGGGCCGGTGTTGTGCTCACCTCTCTTCATGGCTCTCTTCCCCCATCTCCTTCCAAAGGGGACAGGAGGGAAAGAGGAATCCCGGGCCGTTCATTCACCCACTGAAAGGAACGAGGCTAGAGCTGTTCGGGTCAGCCAGCGGCGGACCCAACAATGGCCAACAGATGTATGAAAACATTGTCAACATCACTAATTCACAGGGAAATGCAATTTAAAACTACGATGAGATCATGTCAGACCTGTTAGAACAGGTAATTATCAAAAAGATAAAAGATAAGAAGTATTCATGAAGGTGGTAATACACAAGGTGTATTAGAACACCGATTTGGAAAGTAGCTTAAAGTAGTCACAAAGATAAAAATAAAACCACCAAATGATTCATCAATCCCAATTCTGGGTATAGGTCCAAAGGAACTGACATCAGTATGAGAAAGAAGATGTCAGCCCTCCCATGTTTATGGCACTATTATTCACAAGAGCCAAGATATAAAAAGTACAGAAGGACTCATCAATGACTGAATGGATAAAATAAATATTTACATATAAAATTGTACTCAGACATTAAAAAGGAAACAAATTGTCAATTGTGTCAACATAAAAGAATCTACAGTACTTTATGTTAAATTAAATGCACCAGGTACAGAAAGACAAATGCCACTTAACTTTACTTATATGTGGACTATTAAAAAGTCAAATTAATGCAGAGAGAAGAATGAAGTTTACCAAAACTGAGGGTTATGATGGGGTAAAAGATCAATGGGGATGTGTTGGTACAAGAGTATGAAGTTTCACTTCAGCAGGAGGAATAAGTTCTGGTGATCTATTGCACAGCATGGTGAATAGAGTTAATAGTAATGTATATTTCAAAGTTGCTAACACAGTGGATTTTAAATCTCACTACAGAGAAATAAATGTGTCAGATAATAAATATGTGAATTAGACTGATTTAATAATTTCACAATATATACATGTGTTGAAACATCAAATTGCACTTCATAAGCACATACCATTATAATCAAAGTAAAACAAAATTAAAATTTTTTGAAAGGACTTGTCCAATATTACTTTAAAAAAAGAAAAAACTGTATATTGAGCACAAGAAAAACACACTAAGTTCAATGATATGAACAGGTTGAAAATTAATGGGCAGGAAAAGATATACAATGGAAAACAACCATAACATAGATACATCGGCTGACCATACTAATACTAAACAAAATTAAAACAAAATTATTAATAGGAATAAAGAGGGTCATTTATGACAAAAGTGTCAGCCAGGAGGACACCATAACATCAAGAAGTATACATGCACCAAACAAATAAGTCCAACATCAAATAAAAATAATTAGGAAAGAAATTAAGGGAGAAATAGACTGTTCTATGTAAATATTCAGATTCCTCAGGTGCAACTTTTGATACTCAGTAGAACAACTATGCAAAAGACTGATAAGCATATAGAAGTCATGGACAACATTATAAAACAACTTGAATTACAGATATGCATATATAGACACAACACCCAACAACAGAATACCCAATCCTTAAGCCCTTGGAACATACTCCAGAAGAGACCACTTGCGATGCCATAAAATATCTTCAATAAATTTGAGGATTGAGATTATACAATGTATGTTCTTTGACCATGATAGATTTAAGCACTTAAAATTATTAACTGAATGATGTGTCAGTTGTTCACAATTACATGAAAGTTAAACAACAAACTTCCAAACTGCCAGTGAGCCATAAAAATGACACTAAAATTGGAACATTTTGACAAACAGTAATACAACATACCAAAATTTAAAAAGGGCTTAGAGTAAAATTTATATTTATAAAGGTATACATTTTAGAAAGGAAAGATCTGAAATCAATAAACTAACCTTTAACTAAAAACCTAGATAAAGGATGAAAATTAAACCTCCCAAAAGAGAAAGAAGAAAATAATAAAGATTAGAGTGAAGAATGAGAAATAAATGATGGTGCTGTACTCTCTGCCCACTGTTGCCAGAGATTTGAGGACAGAATTGTGGCATACTGAAATGACCATCGTGCCCAAGAAGATCCCAGAGACCCTGATTCCAACCACACCCCTCAGGTTCATGCTGGACACCATTTTGTCTTACTTGCTCATACCCCTCTTTGGGTCCTGGGCTCTGAGGGCAGACAGGGATCCACCACAGACTCAAGAAGACTCCTTAGGTGAACACAGGCTCTGGGGCCATCTCTAGGTCTGGCGGCCTACACACGAGCACAGCCATGCACAAGGCAATACACAAACGGAGTCAGGATTTACCTCTTAGTGGCAAGATTCAAAATAGCACTCCATTACTGTAAATAGAAACACAAAAGATTTCTTAGCTATAGGTCATGTTGTACACACTCATACCTATGATTTGGGACCATTTAAAAATATGAGGAATAGGTATAAAATATAAGTATACCTTCCAGACACTGCTTTTCCCTGAGTAAAATAAGAAAACCACTATTGCTGACAGCTGTTTAAATAAGTTCCAAGTTTACAATTACGTGCCGGTGAATTTGTGCATTCACATAGAAACGTTTCTATGCAACCCATAGACTCACTCTGCATTAGCTTCAAACATGAGGAAAAAATTGCCTTTACTCAGATAGTTTTGTAATACAAATCTCCCTAAAATAGGAGAGTAGGAAAAAATCTCGGGTGGCCCATGGCTCACTTGGGAGAGGGTGGTACTGAAAACACCAAGTCAAGGGTTAAGATTAACTTACTGGTCATCTTTTATTTTAAAATAATCTGTGTAGTGCAGTACTTTAGACTTAATGTATCTAACAAAATATTCAGAAGTTAGAGTGGCTGTTAATGTCAAAAATCCTGAAGTAAGTCAAACCAAACTATTTTTTATACTAAATGTACATATTCCCTATCCATTTATGTTGGATTCCATTAAGAATTCTTAACAGGGCCGACCCCGTGGTGCACTTGGGAGAGTGCAGCACTGGGAGAGCAGCGACACTCCTGCCACGGGTTCGGATCCTATATAGGAATGGCCGGTGCGCTCACTGGTTGAGTGCGGTGACAGCGCGATCCTCTTACTGGTCACAAAAAAGACAAAAAAAAAAAAAGAATTCTTAACAAATATTTTTATGCATAAATGTTGCATGTGCGGTGGCTTTCTTTTGCATTGCAGGCTGTTTACCAACATCTGTATCTTCTTCCCATTCAGTGGAGTAGGACTTCCCAACCTTCAGTCATGACAACAAAAACTGTCTTCAGACAAAGACAAATGACCCCTGGAAGGCAGTGTCGCCAATCATAATTAAATATAGGTAACACTCAAAATGTTAAAAATACTTTTAGTACTCCATTTATCATTTCTATTTGGAAATTTACAATTATTACATAGACAGTTTTCATTTCAAATTCTGACATTAAAAGTGTTGAAAGTTTTTGTGAAAGCGTCAACACCTTAAAGAGATTTAGAAAGATATTTATTTTCACTCTTCAATGAGCTGTGCCAATAAGAAATGTCACATTTATTGCATTCTTTCTCTCCATAATTTGATTTTCCCACACACTGACTTGAGTTTAAATAGTGAAAACACAGGATTCTCTTCCCAAATATGATGACTGGTAAATTCTCTCAGAAAGCTTATAAAATCATTTAGCTGGAGTGCACCGCTTCTGTTGTAATGCAAAAAGAGCACATATAAAATGGCTCAACAAGGAAATAATTTCTTATATAATGTGTAAATGGAGGTTTGGGGATAGTGGTGAGAATATCTCTGCTTTCTTCAATTTCTGTTTTAAGTTAGGATGGATTTCTTTCACCTGTGGCCCCAACTCCACCCAAGAGTCATCTTCATACAGTTGCAGAGAACATGAGAAATCAGGAACTGCATGGAAAAAAATTTTTTTATTTTGTCGCCTGAACTGGAGTAATGTTTACCACTTACATCTACATTCTCCTGAACAGACTTAAATTACATGGCTATCCACCCAATCATGGAACGCTCAGATTGCAGGCTATGCAAACAAGAGAAAAGAATGGTTTAATTTTTAAAAGACAGTCTAAACCATATAGAATTTTTCCTGTCTTTAAATTCTCTAATGCCTGCTATGATGTGATTTCTTTTTTATTTCCTTTTTATTTTTTGTTGCATGGCTGGTTTGGAGTCATTTGTTTTATGATCACCAATGTTTTAAGCAAAAATGTTCTAACCATAGCCAGCCTTGAGACTTTGGAGAAAAGATGTTTTCACACTCATTACAGACCGCCTTCCATATCTGAGGGTTACACATCTAGTGATTCAAGAAACTACTTATTAAAAATCCTCAAAAATAAATAAAAACAATGAAACACTACTACAACTGAAACAACAATTTACATAGTGTTCACATTTTTTTCAGTATTAATCTACACAAGAAGTAAAGAACACAGCAAGAAGTGAACTGGTAGTACATAAACACTAAACCATTTACAGAAGGGACTTGAACATCAGCAAATTTTTATATCAATAGGGGATCCTCAAGACATTCTTCAATACCTGAGGACAACTGTGTATTTATAGGTCTTCTTCTTGATATAAGCTCTCTGATGTCTTGAGGTATGACTTCTGGCCAAATCTTTTCCCATACAAACTACAATCACTGAGATTTTCCTTTGTGTGAATTCTTTTTTGTTTGTTGGGGCAATTCCAGTACACGGCGTGTCATATTACATTTATAAGGAGTTTTTTCCTGTGTGAGTACCCTGATGTATTCTCAACTGTGACTTTGTAAAAAAATCTTTTTCCACATTCATTACATTCACGGGGCTTCTCACCTGTGTGAATTCTCTGATGCCTGCCGGGGTATGACTTAAACTTAAAAGCTTTTCCACATTCTTTACATTCATATGAATTCTCACCTGTGTGAGTTCTCTGATGAATGCTGAAGTGTGACTTTTAGTTAAAAGCTTTTCCACATTCTTTGCATTCTTATGGTTTCTCACCTGTGTGAATTCAGATGCATGTTGACATCTGACTTAAAAGCTTTTCCACATTCTTTACATTCATATGGTTTCTCATATATGTGAATTCTCTGATACATGCTGAGGTGTGATTTTCATTTAAAAGCTTGTCCACATTATTTACATTCATATGGTTTCTCACCTCTGTGAGTTCTCTGATGCTTGCTGAGGTATGACTTTTGGTTAAAAGCCTTGCCACATGCTTTGTATTCATATGGTGTCTTGCCTGTGTGAATTCTCTAATGCATGCTGGGGTGTGACTTTTGATTTAAAGCTTTTCCACATTCTTTACATTCATATGATTTCTCACATGTGACTTCTCTGATGCCTGCTGAGGTGTGACTTTAACTTAAAAGCTTTTCCACATTCTTTACATTCATATGGGTTCTCACCTGTGTCAATTCTCTGATGCATGCTGAAGATTGACATTTGGTTAACAGCTTTTCCACATTTTTAACATTCATATGGTTTATCACCTGTGTGAATTCTCTGATGCCTGCTGAGATTTGACTTTTTCTTAAAAGCTTTTCCACATTCTTTACATTCGTAAGGTGTTTTCCATCTGTAAGTACTCTGATGCATCACGAAAAATAACTTGTTAAATGTTTTTCTATACCCATTACATTTGCAGGGATTCTTACCTGGAGGAGCTCTCTGATGCATGCTGAAAGCTGACATTTGGTTAAAAGCTTTTGAATTTTCCTTACATTCATATGTTGTTTTACTTCTGTGAATTATCTGATGGCTGTTGAGGGCTGACTTTTGGCTAAAAGCTTTCCCTGTAGATGTTCTCTGATGTGAGATAAGATATGACTGTTTAACAAAAGACTTCTGACACTGTATTTATCATGTTTCTCTCCTGTGTGTATAATCTGATGTTGAGTAAGTTTGGTCTTTTTATAGAACATTTTCCAATATACATCACATTGAAAGTTTCCTTTCCTACCTGAGTTATCTCTTGGGCAATGATAGATGACTTATTACAGACTTTTCCACATTCACTATATTTACAAGTTGTCTCACCCACATGAATTTTTTTATATGCAAATATTATGGTACTGTGTTGGAGGATTCTCCTTTTCAACTATATTCAAAAAGTTCCCCAACTGAAATCATAGGATGTCAAGATGCTCATGATGATCATTTGATTTCTCAGATATATTATGCTCATCAGGTTTCTTTCCAGCACATGTGGCATCAGTCTCTGGAAGAACTGCATTATGACATTCATTAAACTTCTCATGCCCGGGCCGAGGCCGTGGCGCACTCACTCCCGCCACGGGTTTGGATCCTATATAGGAATGGCCGGTGCACTCACTGGCTGAGTGCCGGTGGTGAAAAAAAAAAAAAAGCTCCTCATGCCCCATTCCTGAATAGTTTTCATTATTTAAAACCGGATTTTAGATATGCATTGAATATGCATTAAATGATTTTCCTAACTCCACTCTCTCCTCAGTTGATTGGTTGCCATTGATGATTATAACTTGCCACAGTATCTACCATGACATTCTTGGCTCCCCTCAATTAGGTCATTGACTATCTGGACATATGAAATGACAAAAAAATACCCCCATCTGTGAACCACACATAAACATATTTTATCGCATGCTCATGTAAATGTATAGAAGTTTCTCCCAACCCAAGTAATAAAAGATTTCATAAAAATCAATAATGGTGGGCCGACCCCATGGTGAACTCGGGACAGTGCGGCACTGGGAGCGCGGCAGTGATCTCGAGCGGGTTCAGATCCTATATAAGGACGGCTGGTGCGCTCACAGGCTGAGCGCGATGCGGCAGGTCACCAAAAGACAAAAAAAAAATCAATAATGGGTATTGGTTTCAGGAGTATATGCATTTTCTCCATACTGATATGTTTTGTTGTATTAATGTTTTTTAACATTATGTCACATTCTCCTTTGCTTCTTTATTCACTTTTTTGTTTTAAAATAATGTTAAAAATTTGATAATTTTTACCTTTTTCCTAATTGCAGATTTCACATAATTGCTTATCACCTTCCATTTGTTTATTACCCTTTTGGTTTTTAGTCTTATTTTTACAGTTTTTACTCTATTTTCTTTTTATAGAAATAGTGGTTATCTCCTGCAGCTCTTTCTCATTCTTCTGCTTTGAGTATGGTCTGGTTTTCCTTCACTGACTACCTTCAGATGCAGAATGATCCAATTTTTCATTGCATATGTAGAAAAATGACTTAGGTTAACAATTTTGCATTTATGTTTCTATACTTTTTACTCTTCCTTAGGAAATGGCTATAGGCATGTGGAAGTTTTTCAAATTATAAAATCTCTTTTTTCCCCACCCTAAACAGAGCCTCCCACAAATTACTCATTTAAGCTGACTTCCTGTGCTTCAAAAAACCGTCACTCTAGAGAAAACTTCAGTCCACCCCTACAGACACCCTGCTAATCTAAAATATTTGGCTCTACAACCAAGGCTTAGCCCACCATCTTTGAAAAGGTGCTTTTGACTCCTGATAAAATCAACCTGTATTACCTTCCCAAACTCTGGAACACACACTCCCACTTGATAATTCATTGCTCATGAAAGCTTTAGTATTATGCACTGGGGTTTTGGATGGGTACTATGCTCATACAAACCAGAGTCTCCCATAAACTTCTAAATTTCTTTGTTGTTTTAGAATAATTTCTACAAAGACAAGTGGAAAATACTAACTTCAAATTCCACTTCCAAACAGCAATGTCAGTCCCTCAGCTTGAAACCCTTGTTTCACTTGACCTTCACACAATGAGTTTCCTGGTTCTTCTATAAAATCCAGAACTCTTCTTTTCCATGCCCTGTGCTAAGTCTGCCTCAGCTCCATAATTTCTGATGTGGTGGTATAGAAGGCTCATACCTGGACCTCTTTTATTTTCTTATCAACTTCCTATGTGATATCCTGCACTACTTTGGGATTCTGCCTACAATCACCACCAAAAACAAGGCCCTTACCACATGCAGCTCCTAGACCTTGGAATGCTCAGCCTCCAGAACAGAACAGTAAGACATAGTTTGTTTCTTCATAAATTATCCAGTTACAGATATTCTGTTTTAAGCAACACAAAAGGACAAAGTCTGAAAAATCATGTCCATGAGAGTGCAGGACATGAGGGCAATTGAGAATACTTTTTAAAATGAATAGCAAAGTAAATGTCAAGAGATGTGTAGGGATTATATTTAAGGAAAATACATTGTTAAAAAGTAGCAAAAAACAATATGGAGCTATATATGCATGAGTCCATCTGAGAGGTTCTATAATACATGTGTTTGATGCAAAGATATGAACCACCCTCAGCTCACAGACCTGTGGAAAAATTCCTAGAAACAGCTGAACACAATCAAGATCTGCTGGGTTTTACTCTTCCTGGACTCTTCTCAGGATGTGCTTACTAACCTGGGAGGCTCTGGTTTGGGTGTTCTATTATTATCCATGGCTCTGCGCCTTTCTCCAACTTGAGGATCGCCTCAGGTTTACTAATGCAGTACCCTGTTAATGGGAGGTAATATAGGACTTTATAAAACTGCAAAGTCAGATCTTTGGAAGAATGACAAGAGCTCAGCTCCAGAAATTATACAATAAAGAGGCCAAATTGAAACTTTTGTTAGATCGGGATGACATGTTTTTCATGAAATGTAATTTCACCAAATAGCATAAAACCCTGTACACCATTCCTATCTTTATTTTAAAAAAGTAACAAAAATTTCTCCTGTAAATTACTGGGGTGTTTCACTCACCCAGTGATAACAGGCTGCTGAAGATCTCCAGCATCACATCCCTGTACAAATTCCTCTGAGCATCATTCAAGTCCCTCCACTCCTCCCAGGTGAAATGCACAGCCACATCCTCAAATGACACCCACTCCTGTAATGGCACACTGATCTCAATTCAAGCCAAAAGCCATGGGCCACAAAATAGGAATCTCAGAGTTCACACTTCTGTGTGAGGATGAGTGTCTTACATGTTAAATAAGGTGCTGCTTTTCTATTCTCCATATAATGGAGGGATAAAAATCCCAGCAGAATATCCTTTCATTTTAATAATATATTAATTACTGAAAATATCATTACAAAGCTTACCTTATGGCTATGAACCATTCTTCTTGCTAGTTATAAAAGTAGGAATTAAATCCTGCTTTTCCAAGAAGTTTATAAGCAGGTTTGAAAACATAAGTATAAATACATACCTGAACCACTGTATGAGATTAACAAATTTTGACAGTTCAGTAGATATGTTGCATTCTGTTTGCACTCCAATGAAATGCCTAAGATGTTAGGCTCTTCCACATGAATCACATGTTCTCATGATCATTAGGCAATAGTAAAACTGCAGTCACTAGAGCAAAGGAAGACACCCCACATTAATGGAACTACACACAGCACCATGTCTTAAGTGAATGCCCAAAGGCAGTGATAACAGATACACACTATTAAAGAAACAAATTACGGAATGCTTCTGCATTTAAATATTTTTCTACTTCAAAAAGTCAAACATTATATGAAATTGCTGTTTTTTACATACCTGTAAACTGAAAGCATACACAAAGGCACTCCAAAATTTCCTTCCCACATGCTAAAGGATTGCTTGTGTCTGCATGAGACTGAACACTCACACTTTCTAAACACAGGGTGTGAATAATGTGGTTTTGTAAGTACAATTCCATTACATACTAGATTTACAATTTAATAGTCATCCCTGAGAAGGAGAATGGAAAGAGATTTAGAGAGAATCAGAGAAGAAGAAAACAGGGTGTTGAAGACCAGCTGCATTAGAACACAGAACTAGGCTGGTTAGCAAGTTCACTTGGGAGAGCATGCTTCTGTTAACACTAAGGTCAGGTTCAGATCCCCATACAGGCCAACCAATAGAAAATAAGTAAACAAATAACAGAGCAGTAAGCATACAGAAGAAAGTAATACAGAAAGAAAAAGCAGGAAGATATTTTGGTAATAAATTCCTGTGCAGAAAATAAAAGCATTATGCTTTCAGGGTCTCTACATAATTACAGCTAATTAGATGCTAGCACTGTAAAGTGTAGCTTTTAGAAAGACAGAAAAATACAACGTGCAGAAATAAAACAGACTTGAATACATCATACTTGAAATATCTGTGGGAATGTCCAAATTGCAATTTGGATACATGATTCCAGAGTTCAAGAGATCCAAGCTGAAGATAAAGATTTGGAAATGTATTAGTTCAATTCTGCTGCTTATACTAAACTACCTGGAACTGGATGATTTGTTAGAAAATGAAATTTACTGCTTGCAGATTCAAAAGCTGGGGAGTCAAAGTCCAAGGAACACAGCTTGTGAAGACCTTGGTGGAGATGACAGTGACCCTGGGATCTCACATGGCAGAAAATGGCAGGGCAGAGAGAGGTCAATCTCTCATGTTCTTTTAAAGCCCTCAGAACCACATCCCTGCCACCATTATTAACCCATTCATTATGGTACGGTCCTACAATCTAATCACATCAAGTCCCCATCTTTTAACTACCACAATAGGATTACCCACCATCCTAACACTGTCACAGAGGGGGTCAAGTTCAGTCCAAGGCAGAGAAATATCAATATTTCAATGTTACCTGAAGAAATCAGAGTGAATGAGCAAACCTAACAGATTCCAAGCAAAAACAAAACAAAGCAAGAACAAGGATAGAGCCTGCAAAAGCACTTTATCTTTAAACATAAGATAGAGGAAAAGAAATACAATGTGAAGAACAAAAAGAAATTTTCTAAATTTATGCCACAATTAAAGGAAAGGTCAGTATTAAAAAGTCTATCAATATAATTCATCATTTAATATATAATTCATTATATATATTCATATATATATATATTTGCATTTGGTCTGTTTGGAAACCCAAGATATTTGGAGTTCTATGAGTTAAAATCCTTTAAATAATTATATAGATGTTAGAAAGATACAAAGGAGGCAGGCCAGTATAGGGATCAAACTGTGGTCCTTGATAGTAGTGATACCACACTCTCACCAACTGAACATAGCTGACGGAACACAGTTGAGAAAAAAATCTCTGGGTTTGAGGATAGATCATAGAGATTAAAAACAAAAGCATACACACACAAGAAAAACACAAAAGGAATAGAACATAATATTTTAAGAGGGGTGGACAATGTCAAAAGTTGTAATATAGAGTAATGAGAAAACAAGCAGAAGAAGAGAGATGGAAAAAAAATGGAAGAAACACTTAATAATGTCTGAGAACTTCCACAAATTAATCTCAGGCAACAAACCAAAGATCAAGGGAGTTAAGATAACACAGAACCAGATAAATGCCAAAAATATACATCTCGACATGTAGTTCTCAAACTTCAGAAAATCAAAATAATAAAAAATCTGAAACCAGAGGGAGGAAAAATATCTTACCTAAAAAGAAGCAAGATATAAATTATACCCAACATCCCCCGAGAAACCATGTTAGTAAAGAGAGAGTACAGTGATATCCAAACAGTTGATGAAAGAACCCCACAACATAGAATCCTGTACACTATGAAGTCAACCTGTAAAAAAGAAGAAAAAATAAAGACTCTCTCAGGGAAACAAAAATTGAGAGAATTTGTTGCCGGTACACCTGCATTGGAAGCAATGTGAAAAAAAATTAAAATTTTACAGATAAGAAAAAAGATACAGGTTAGAATCTGACTACACATAAAGAGAACTAAAGAAATGTGAAGGTTCAGTAAAAAGTTGTTTTAATTAAGCTTTTTTCATTGCAACATAGTTGACCATACATATCTTTGAGGTCCAATATTAGATATCAATGTGTGTGCAATATGTGATTTTCAAATCATGATAATTAGTTTATTCTTCTACATACAGTGTAATCAATTTTTGTGACCCTTTACAAATATCTCCCTTCCACCATCACCTTGAGCCTTTCCTCTCTCTAAGTAATCTCAGTTCTGTTTTCGACTCTTGAAGTTCAATACAGTATTGTGATTGCTGTACATTTCTTTTATTTAATTTTTAATTAATTAATTTATTTTCTTAGCTGTCACATATAAGTGAGAACATGCAAAATTTTTCTTCTGCACCTGGCTTATTTTACTTAACATAATTTTTTCAACGTTCATCCATTTTGCTGTGAATGGCAATATTACATGCTTTTTAAAGGCAGAGTAGTATTCCATTGTATAAATATAGCACATTTTCCTTATCCAGTTTTCTGATAATGGACATTTAGGTTGATTCCAACTCTTGCCTAGTGTAAATAGAGCTGCAATAAACATGGGAGTATAGGTGTCCCTTCTACATGAATATTTCCAATCCTTTGAATGTATATTTAGTAGTGGGATTGCTGAGTCATATGGCAGCTCTATCTGTAGTTGCTTGAAGAAGCTTCACATGGTTTTCCATAATGGCTGCACCAATTTACAATCCCACCAATAGTATAGGAGGGTTCCTTTCTCTGCATTCTCACCAGCATGTTATTCTCTGCCTTTTTGACAGTAGCCAGTCTAAGTGGAATGATAAGATATTTCAATGTGGCTTTGATTTACACCTCCTGGATGCTGAATGATGTTAAGCATTTTCTCCTGTATCCGTTGGCCATTTTTATATCTTCCTTTTGGAAATTCCTATTCAGCTCCTTTGCCCATTTTTAAAATCAGGCTATTAATCTATAATTAAGTTGTTTGAGTTACTTTATATTCTGCATATTAATCCTTTATCAGATGCAGAGTTCACAAATAACTTCTCCCATTCTGGAGGTTGTTCCTTTCTTCTGTTGTTTCTTGTGCTGTGCAGCAGCTTTTCAATTTGATATAATCCCATTTGCTATCTTTTGTTGCAAATGCTGTGGGGATCATATTCATCAAGTCTTTGCCCAGTCCTACTTCCAGAATAATTTCCCCTATAATTTCTTTTAGGAATTTTATAGTTTCAGGTCTTATATTTAAGATTTTAATCCATTCCTTCCAATCCAAGAGCATGAAATATCTTTCCACTTTTTGTTGTCTTCTTTAATTTCTTTCAACAATGATTTGTAGATTTCATTGTTGAGATTTTTCACATCCTTCATTGGCTGTATTCCAAGACATCTTATTTTGGGGGTGACTATCATAAATGGAATATAGCTTTCTTGACTTTTATTTCCTGCTACTTCAAAAACGCTAGTGATTTTTGCATGTTGATGCATTCTGCTGCTTTACTGAAGTTGTTTACTGAATCTAAGAGTTTCTTTGGAGACTTTTTAGGCTTCTCTGTATATAGGATCATTATGTATGCCAACAGGGATAACTTGACTTTCTCTTTTCTGTTGTGGATGCCCTTGCTTTCTTTCTCTTGCCTAATTCTTCAGGCTAGTACTTCCTATATATGTTAAACAAGAGCTAAGGGTAGATATCCTTGTCCCATTCTTAAGGAAAAGCTTGCAACTTATCCCCATTCACAATGACAATAACATTAGGTTTGTCATATATGGCTTTTATTTAGTTCAGATACTTTCCTTTTATGCCTAATTTGCTGACACTCTTTAACATGAACTGATGTTGAGTATTGTAAAATGCTTCTTCAATGCCTGTGGAGACAGTCATATGGTTTTTCTCCCTGATTTTGTTGATGGAGTGTATCACATTTATTGACTTGTGTATGTTGAATGATTCTTGCAGCCCTGGGATGAATCCTACTTGATCGTGATGTATAATTTTTTGTATGTGGTGCTGTATTCTACTTGTGAATATTTTATTGATGATTTTCCTATCTATATTCATTCTTGGCTTATAGTTTTCTTTTTTGGTGGTGTCTTTATGTGCCTTTGGAATCGGGGTGATGTCTGCCTCATAGAATGAGTTTGGGAGAATGACCTCTGTTTCAATTTTTTGGAATAGTTTCAAGAGAATTGGTATGAATTCCTCTTTAAAGGTTTGGTACAGTTCAGCAGTAAAGATATCTGGCCCTGGCATTTTCTTTGTTGGAAGATTGCTGAAAACTGCTTCAATCTCATTGCTTGGTTTTGGTCTATTCAAGTTTTCTATATCTTCCTGATTCAGTCTCTGTAGTTTCTATGTGTCCAGAAATTTCTCTATTTCCTCCAGGTTTTCAAATTTATTTTTGTGTAGTTGTTTATAATAGTGTCCAATGATTCTTTGTGTTTCTGTGATATAGGTTTTGATGTCTTCTTTTTCATTTCTGATTATTATTTGTGTCTTCTCCTTTCTTTAGTTAGCCTACTTAAACATGTGTTTATTTTGATTAACTTCTCAAAAAAAACATTTCTTTTCATTGATCATTTGTACCATTTGGGGGGTTCTATTTCATTTACTATTGATCTGATCTTGATTTCTATCTGCTAATTTTGTTGTTGAATTGTTTTTATTTTTCTAATTCTCTGAGGTGTAGTGTTCAAATAATTATTTACAGAACTTCTAGTCTTCCAATATAAGCATTTGTCACAATCAAGTTTCCTCAGTACTGTTTTTGCAATATCCTACATGTTTTGGTATGATTTGGTTTTGTTTTCATTACTTTCAAGAAATTTTTTGAATTCCTGTTTAATTTCTTCTTGGACCCATATGTCATACTGGAGATTGCTGTTTAATTTTCACATATTTGTAGACTTTCCAGGGGGTTTTGGTATTGATCTCTAGTTTAAATCCATTGTTGTCAATTGATAAATGAAATAATATCAATTTTATAAAAATTTGTTGAGACTTGATTTGTGACCTAACATGTCGTGTATCCTGAAGCTTGTTCATTGTGCTGATGAGAGAAATATATATGCTGTGGTTGCTGAATGAAACGTTCTGTAGATGTCTGCCAAGTCCCATTGGTCCAAAGTGCAGTTTAAATCATGTGTTTCTGATGATTTTTCACCCAGATGATGTGTCCAATGATGAGAGAGGGGAACTCAGGTCCTCAACTATTCTAATACTAGAGTCTATCTCTTTCTTTATGTCTAATAGCATTTACCTTATTTATCTGGGTACTCCAATGTTGGGTGTATATATACTTATAAGCAGTATGTCTTTTTACTGGATAGATCCCTTATCATTAATCCAGTCAGTCTGCATCTTTTGAGTGGTGTTTTTAATCCATTTCCATTAAGAGTTATTGTTCAAATATGCCAGACTTATTTCTGTCATTTTGATTTTTGTTTGGATGTTTTAAATACCTTTTATTCCTTTATTTCCATTTTATAGTTTGTCTTCTGTTTGTTTGTTTGTTTGTTTGTTTGTTTTTGAGGTGGTTAGATAGAAGTTTTTTTCTCTTTACCATTAGCATTTTTGTTCTACTAGTGTGTTTTATTCTTTCTTTTGTATTCGTGGTAATGACTGTTGTTGTTCAGATGTGAGATGTAGTGTACCTTTTGGAATATCTTGTAGGGCTGGTTATGTGGTGGTGAACTCCCACAGTATTTGTTTTTGTGGAAAATATATTTTTTCTCCCTCATTTCCAAAGGATAGTCTTGCTGGCATAGTAGTTTTTGATGGCAAATTTTGTCTTAGTATTTTGAACATATTACACTATTCTCTTCTTGCCATTTGGGTTTCTAATGAAAAATCTTTTGTTAGTCTATTGGTGGCTCTGTTATTGGAACTTGATGTTTTTGCCTTATTGCTTTTCAGATTCTGTCTTTGAACTTTTCCAATTTCATTATAATATAACTTGCAGAGGACCTTTTTGGATTGAAATGGTTCTGGGATCTGAGCCTACTCCACCTGAAAATCCATTCTCTCCCTATACCTAGGAAGTTTTCTGCTTTTACATAATTGCATATATTTTCAATGACTTTTCCTTTTTCCTCCCCTTCTGGAACACCCATCATTTGGATGTTAGTGAAGTGTCAGT
This sequence comes from Cynocephalus volans, assembly GCF_027409185.1. Classification (NCBI taxonomy): domain Eukaryota; kingdom Metazoa; phylum Chordata; class Mammalia; order Dermoptera; family Cynocephalidae; genus Cynocephalus; species Cynocephalus volans. The sequence goes on from NC_084479.1 coordinate 7,822,895, forward strand.
TTGTCTATTCATTCTCTTTGACTTTCTTCTTTTGTAAAAATTCTTTTTTACTTTTTTGTTTTTGTTGTTCCACTTGTGTTATTTTGAAAAGGCTGTCTTCAAGATCATGAATTCATTCTTCTGCCCATTCTAGCATGCTGTTAAGACTCTTAGTTGTGGTTTCAGATTTCACTTAATGTCATTTCCAGTTCCATGAGTTTTGCTGCATTCTGTTTTTAGGGCAATAGTCTCTTTGTACATTTCCTCCCTCAGATTCTGGATATTTTACTCATTTTGTTGTGCTTTCTCAGTCATATTCTATCTCATTCAGTTCCCTTGGGATTATTGCTTGAAATTCCGTTTCATTCAGTTATTTCAAGGACTTCTTGAGCTGTACAGTCTGGTACATGAAAATTGTTATATTCCTTTGGTAGTGTCATAAGTTTTGCTTTTCATATTTCTCGTACCTCTATATTGGTCTCTAGTCACCTGGTAGAGCAGTTATTTTTTTCCAGTGCTCCAGAGTGGTCTTTGAGGACAGGGAGTCATTTTGTAGAAGCATTTTATATTGACTACTGAATGGGTGTTTTAGTATTTGTTTTTGCTAGATGCAGTAGTGTAGTCTCCATGCAGTCACTTTGGCAAAATTCAGGGCTAGAATTGTACATGGGTAAAAACAATAAAAAAGTAAAAATCTGAAGAAAAAAATTAAAATATTTTAAAGTAAATAGAAGAGAAAATGGAACTTATCTAAATTTGTAGGATGCAGAAAAAGGAATTCTTTCAAAAAAATTACAGTATTAAATGCAAATATTTTTTTAAAAGAAACACCTAAAATCAATAAGCTACGTCTGTATCTTTGGAAACTACAAGAGCAAATTAAATTAAAAGAAAGCAGAAAGAAAAAAGTTAGAACAAAAATAAAATTAAGAAAGGAAATTTTCCATAAAAAAGTTGATTCCTCAAAAAGATCAATAAAACTGATAAGCCTACAGCTAAGCACACTAAAAAGATAATGACACAAGAGAAATTACTAATATCAGAAACAGAAAAGAGGAAATCACTACAGAGCCTGTGCACATTAAAAAAATGAATAGTATTAACAGGGCCGGGCCCATGTCTCACTCGGGAGAGTGTGGCACTGGGAGCACAGTGGCGCTGGGAAGGCAGAGGCCATGGGTTCGGATCCTATATAGAGATGACCAGTGCATTCACTTGCTGAGCGTGGTGTGAGTGACACCAAGTCAAGGCTTGAAATCCCCTTATTGGTCACACACACACACAAAATATTATCAAAAACACTGGGCACAAAATTGATAACCTAGTTAAAGTGGACTAATTCCTTGAAAGACATAATTTCCCAAAAGTCACAAACACTAAAATGCAGTATTAGAATAGGACTATATCTATTATGAAAGTTGAGTAAAAAAAAAAAAAAATATTCCAAACAGAAAGCACTTGGGCCCAATGTATTTACTGGAGAATTCATCCAAATATTTATTTATTTTTATTTTTACAAGGTGGCCAGTAAGGGGATCTTAACACTTAACTTGGTGTTGTCAGAACGATGCTCTCCCAAGTGAGCTAACCGGCCATCCCTGTATGGGGATCCAAACCCTTGCCCTTGGTGATATTAGCACCACATTCTCCCAAGTAAGCCACTGGCCAGCACCATCCAAACATTTAAAAGGAAGAAATTATACCAACTTTCTACCATATATTTCAGAGAATAAATGATAAGAAACATCACAACACTTTCTACAAGGGCAACACTAACTCAATACCAAAACCAGACAAAAACATTACAATAAAAAAGTAGAAACCTTTATCTCATAAGAATGTACAAATATCTCCAAGAAAATATACAAAAGCCTAATCAATATTTAAAGGGAGTCATGCACCACAACCAAGTGGTGTTTATCCCAAGCATGCAAGGCTTGTTTAATACTTGAACAAATTAATATAATTATTCACATCAAAACACTAAAAACAAAGAAGTTAGATGGTCATATCAACAGATTTAGAAAAAGCCTTTGACAAAATAAAGCAGCCATTCATCATAAAATCTCTCAGTAAATTAGAACTAGAGCGGAACTTCACAAGTTAATAAAGACTAGCTACAGGAAACTGTAGTTAATAATATTATTAATGGTGAAATACTCCAGAAAATAAAGAAGATGGAAATAATAGGCCCTTTCACCACTCAGAACATCACACTAAAGTACTTCATAATGCAATAACAGAAGAAAATGAAATAAAAGATTACAGACTGGGAAAAATAAATCAATAAAATTGTCTTTGGTTGCAGGTGATATGAGTAACTGCATAAAAAATTCTAGTAAGTGGAAAAACTCCTGGAATTAGTAAGTTATTGCAGCATGATTTCAGGACAAAAGGTTCATAAACAGAATTTTATCACGCTACATTTCAACATACCAGCAATGACTGCATAGAATCTTAAATTAAAAAACACAATTCTATTTGTCAGCACCTCAAAAAAATACAATAGTTGGAAATCATCTGTCAGAAGAAATTAACATCAAGAATATATGATGAAAAAATGTCCCACAGCTACACAACAAGAAAACAAATAACCTGTTTAAAAATCAAGGAAATAAGATGGCTTACTGGTTAGCTCTGTTGGTTAGAGAGCAGAATTGTAACACCAAGTTCAAAGGTTCAGTTCCCCATACCAGGAAGCCACTCCAACACCACCCCCCAACAAAAAAGTAGCAAATAAATTGGATAGACATTTCTCCAAACATGATATACCAGTGTCTAACAAACACATAAGATGCTTAATACCATAAACATTAGAAAATGCAAAACCACAATGAAATATTGCTTCACACTCAACAGAGAGTAACAGGTTTCAGTGAAATTGTAACTAGTATGGCTGTGGGTGGCAATATAAAATGGCGCAGCCCCTGTACCATTTTTTAAAAAATACTCTGGCTTCTCAAAAAATTAAAAATGGTATTACCATGTGTTTCAGAAGTCCAAGTTCAATGTAGATGCCCAAAATAATTAATAGCTAAATCTTTTTTAAAACTTTCCACACCATTGTTCATAGCATTAATCACATAGTGAAGTGGTGCAAGCATTCCAAATGTCTGTCCAAGAATGAATGGACAAATAAATTGTGGTATGTACACAGAAAGGAATATTATTCAGCCATAAAAATAAATGAAATCTTGAAATACGTTATAACAAGGAACAGTGAGGACACTATGCAAAGTGAAATAAGCCACTCACAAAATTCCAAGTGTTGCATGGTCCCACTGATATGAGTCAAACTTTGAGAAACAAATCTAGAATATCAGGTGCCAGAAGCTACAAGGAGGGGAAATTGAGAGTTGTCATTTAATGGACATAGAGCTTCAATATTCCAAAATGAAAAAAGTTCTTGATATCTCCTGCAAAACACTGTAAATGTACATAACAGTACTTAAAGGTAAAAAATGATTCAAAAGCTAAAATTTTGGTTATATGTATTTTTCTTTATCAAATGAAAATTAAAATAAATATCTTAAAAACCAATAGATGGAACAAACTAAAATATTTTAAAAATATTTCATTTAAAAAAATTTAGGGAAAAGAAAAAGCAAAGGATTAAAATGTAGATGAGACAACAAGAAAGAAAAATAGCAAGATGGTAGACCTAAATCTACCCCTTTTAATAAGTAGATTAAATGGAATTAGTATAAATGTTCTACTTAAGGCAAAATTATCAGATTTGATAGAAAACTTAAGAACCAATAATATGCTGTCCAGAGACATATACTTTAAATACAAAGACAGAAACAGACCGAAAGTTAAAAAACAAAATTAAATTGAAAGTACTACACAAAAACTAATTGTGAAAAGCTTAAGTTGAAATATTAATACTAGCCAAAAAAACCTTCAGCACAAAATATATTACCAGAAATAAATGGAGCACTGAAAGATGTGGGACACAATATTGCCAATGATAGATAGCATGGAAAATGGAAAGGAAATCTCACCCTTTCAAGGGTCGGCTGAAGCAGACTTCTGTGAACAACAGGAAAATTGTTAGCTGGTCTCCTCCCTCTGCCTCTGATTAAATATGAGAAGAAAGATAAATTAAAGAAGGTTGGGTGGCCAGATCACTAAGATGGTTAGAGCATGGATTTGATAACACTAAGGTCTAGGGTTTGGATACCCACATAGGCCATCCATCAGGAAACTAAATAACAATAAAATAAAAAAGTTGTTCAATTTAAAACAAAATTAAAAGGAAATGTAAAGAAGTCAAAACTTGCTGAGTTTAAAAGAAAACTGCTTTTCAATCCAAGTTTTTTCCAAAAAAATATTTTCAAACACAGAATCTATTTTGTTCCAAGGTTTACAGTATTTTACTTTAAAAAAGCCAAAAACAAAACCATTTCCAGTATTCTAAGTACCACAGGGTGTGACATACAGACAGTGCCCAATAAATAAAACTTCTTAAGAAATAGCTGCCTCAGAGAGAAGGCGAGGCCAGAGAAAAAAGGGCCTAACACAGACGTAGCATTGGTATAATGGATTATAGTACAATGGAAGCCCATGCTTTTAAAAGATGTACAAGGGTAATTTCCTGTATCAAAAGAGCATAATTAAAAACATTTTTAAAAGGGTCACTGGATTTTCAACTATTATAACCTAAAAATAGGCAAAGAAATTGGTCAACTGCAAACTCGGGCATTTAAGAAAAATGGATTTTGACAGAGAATAGTGAGAGCCCGGAAGGCACAGTGCAGAAGTAGGACACATTGTGTCTAGAGACAAACACAGGGCCCTAATCAAAGAACTAAACCAGGTGCTCAGTGGGAACAACCTATTTCTCAAACCGGTGCCTGCTGTGTACCGCCCCTTACCACCCACTATGTCTGAAGGGAAGTGTCTACATGTTTATGCCATTCTCTGCAATGTGAGCTGGCCACATGTTGAGGAGACATAAGATAACAGGTCTCTAGACATGATTTACTTGGGTTTTCAGTCAATTGTATAACAGGAGAAGATTTCTAGGGTTGTTGAGAGGAGCAAAGTACATTTCACATGTGGTAGAAGCTTGTGGCCAGAGAGAAAACTGTGGTCTATTAAAGACTGCTGCAAAGTCTTACTATTCCTCTTATTGGGAGGTGGAATCTAATTGTCTTCCTCTTGAATCAGGGTGGCTCCTAGTGATGCACTTGACTACCAAAATGTGTTAGGAGATATGCTTTGGTATCTGAGTAGAGATACCGAGAAGCCTCACAGCCTCTTCCTGGGCCTCTTGGACAAATGCCCTGGGAGAAGCCAGACAAACCTGACTATCGTGAGGACTGCCAGAATCTGAGGAAGCCCACCAGGCCACATAGAGAGGGCTGGATGTCTGCCCAATGTCCCCAGCCACTCGTGTCCTTCCATGTGAGACCAGACACATCATAGAGCAGCTAACCCACACTGACCTTCTACAGTCTTACCCACAACATTCCAACGTGGAGTAAGGAAGAAATCCTTACTCTAAGCAGCTAGATTTTGTATCAGTTTGATACACAGCTGATCATTGGAACACCAAACAAGTCATTAGAGACCATAGACAGTACTCTGATATGCAACAGGAAGCACTTAAGTTCACAGTGAACATTAGTTCCAAAATAAAGCCAGCATTTCACATCTTATGTTACATATCAAACTCTGAGAATGTCAACTTTCAGTCAACAATTTTGTCACTTTTCTTTCTTAACCAACTGTTAGCTATGGTTCTAGTTTATAAACATACTGATGCCTAATACACATATCCATTTTTCTCATTTATTTCTAAGTGATTACCTGAAATAGGAGAATACAATACAATAGGTAAGAAAGTTTAAAAACATGAAAAGTCTCTTGAACTAGAAACAGAAAACTGTACAGTAAGAAAAACTACACATAGAATCATTGACATAAATTTATGGAAGCAAAATGTACAAATTATGAAAATCTGCAATTTCTGCTATTATTCTTTGCATGACTTTTTATTGGCTCTTCATGAACATCCCACTAACTTCTGAAGGCTTTCTCCCCTCAGATGCTTAAGGATGTCACCACTGGTGCTGATTAGAAGCACAGTAACCAGGGATTGAACCTCATCACCCAGGAAACATGCCCTTCAGGGTTTTACAAGAATATTTCCAATGGAACAAAGTTATTGTCTTTATAAGTACCAATACCTCCTCCCCCAATATAGGCAGTGTCTACAGAAATCAGAATGAAAAGAATGAGCAATCAAAAGTAGAAAGAATTGACACCAGAAAGGATTAGACACAATAGGGAAGAGTCCATGAAACACCCCATTTCACTGGCTTTGGTCACTCCATGGATTGTAGTGATACCACATGTAAGAGAAAAGAAGTAGATGTCAATCTCATTTTGGATTCACTGACGTTAAGGTGCCTTTTGAATAGCTACAAAAAGCAGTCAACCGCAAGTTGAACCTATGACCCAAGGAAAAGAGGAGAAGCAGAAAAGGGAAGAAGCTAAAGAGAACCAAGGTGCAAACTACAGAGGAATGAATCAGTCAAGAAGAAGAGCACAGTGAGAAGAACAGCACTCAGAATGAAGCCCTGTGATGAGCAATGTTTAGAAGAAGAAAGGAGAAGAATTCAGAACAGAGAAAACCATCAGTAATGGCGTGAGAGAAATTAACACAGAAGAATTTCCATGAGAAGATCATAAACAGCACTTTCAAATGTGGCAGAGGATTCAAGTTAGAAAAAGACTACAAAATACCCACAGACTTCACTGTAATTCAAGTGATAATTCCATATTTTATCCATGAATCAAGTACAGTCTTCCAAATCTCTTCGCAAACCACTGGATGTGTAAGTGAAGCCATCTTGTATCAACAGCCTCAATCACAGCACCAGGTCACTAAAGCTGCATTTGCCACCCAAGTAATGCTAGCATAAAACTACCCAGCTGAGTACACTCAACATGTCAATCCACAGAACTTCAAGGAAATAAAATGGTCAGATATTTGAAACCATTGCGTTTTGATTTGTTCTTACACAGCAAATGCTAAATAATACACATAACCCCCCAGAACACAGTATATTTAAGCAAAATTACGTGGGTGAGAAAGTCTTAAATTATATGAAACCTTACAGTCTGCTTATTTAGCCATATGTGCCTTAGCACTAACTAACCATTTCCACTGTGGAAAGCTATGTATTTATTTCCAGGTTGGCAGTCAAAAACATTCTAATAGAGATGGAATTTCAGAATTTAGAGGAAGGCCTGGCCCATGGCTCACTTGGGAGAGTGTGGTGCTGATAACACTATGGCCAAGGGTTTGGATCCCCATATAGTGATAGCCAGTTAGCTCACTTGAGAGAGCGTGGTGCTAATAAAACCAGTTTAAGGGTTAAGATCCCCTTTCCAGTCATCTTTTCAAAAACAGTAACAACAAAAAAATTAGTGCCAATAAATCCTCATATCCCATGAGAATTTGGTATATTCTCTTCTTGAGTTCCATTCCAATGGTGTAGAAAAACTGTCTGCCTTTTTGACGTGACATCAGAAAGACCAGAGATAAATTTTTAGTCAAGTTTGATACTCTGAAATATTATATCTTTCTATATCTACATGCAAACTTAACCTTACATATGTACACTTCCTTCAAGGTGAGGTTTACTCATTTCTACTTTCCCATTTTAATTCATCCTCCCCATAATACCCAGGTAATACAGTGAAAAAAATGAGGAATAAATAAACAACTCACCAGAAATGTATCCATCTTTTCTTGCTCTTGGAAATGCACAGTGCACTATGGCAGCTTACCTGGAAGAGGAGGGAATGGAGTAGGTTAAGGAGAGAACTGTTGTGTATTGACCCCAGATTCTCCTGCCCAAAACTCTATACACGTTAGCTGGAAAAGACAAACAAACAAACAATAAGCCACCCTGAGAGACAACAATATTTTATTCTCAATAAGTTGCAACAAGGACCCAGTAAATGTGCATCTGCAAGTACATTAATTGGTACACATTAGACACACAATTTATTTTTGAGTTAATGAAAACATATATTACCTACTGATTTAGCAAGAATTAACATTACCTAAAATAAAACTTCATCATTTAAACCAAAGAAAAACACATTGTGTCATTACTAAAACTAATGCTATAGAAATGTAGTTAGGCTATATTAACTATTTTCATATTAACATAATGATTCCACAAAGCTCCAGATCGGTGTTTCCACTACAACTCATCTTATTTATATGTACCTAAATATCTGTTTAGTACACATCTTGCAACCCAACATCTTTTACCCATGATCATATAGGTAAAAAATGTACATTGTGGGGCTGGCCCATGGCCCACTTGGGAGAGTGTAGTGCTGACACCAAGGCCAAGGGTTCAGATCCCTATATAGAGATGGCTGGTTGGCTCTCTTGGGAGAATGTGGTGCTGATAACACCAAGTCAAGAGTTAAGATCCCTTTACCAACCAACTTTTTAAAATAAAATAAAATGCACATTATGTATCTTTCTTTTCGTACACTATTCCAGTAACATTACCCAGTGATGGATCTCCCTGCACCCAAACCCTGACAATGAACTGGGCTTTGCTACGTGACTTGACTTTACCAACAGCACATTAACAAATGTCATGCAAGCATAAGTTTGACAAGTACTGGCCACTGGTGCTTGCCTTCTTAAACAGATTCACAGTGTGAAGAAGTCTGGGGCTACACTTTTGGAGACACAGGGCCCAGACAAAAGTTAGCACAAATCACAGGATATGTGAGCAAAGTCAGCTTGAACCAACCAGCCTCAGTCAAGTCACCAGATGACTAAAGCTGAACTACCCAGCTAAACACACCCAAAATGTGGATTCATAGAACTTAAACATATTAAAATGGCTAGGTTTTAAAAGCCATTTGGCTTTTGATTTGTTCCTTACATGGCAGATGCTAAATGATACACCTAAGCCCCCAGAACTCAATATGTTTTGTGGGGGAAAAAACCCTTAAATTCCATGTCAAATACAACCAATAGACCTTGAAAACCACAGGGACAAGTTTTGAAAATTACAATGAATGTCAATTAAGAGGACTTCATTGAGGTTCCTGGCGCTAGCACAAGCTACATGAACCAATAAAAGCAACTATTTGCACATCAGTAAATTATGGTGCAAGATTTTCTGGTTTTTTGTTTTGTTTTGCTTTGTTTAATATCATGTAGAAGCCGTTTACTTTAAAAACATGAAAAGTATCTGTTTCTTATAAGTTAGCAGTGAACTGTACCAGAGTACTTTCTAAAGTTCATGGAAAAATATAATTAAAAGAAAATAAGGATCTCTCCACGAAGTGTTTGAAGCACGCTAGTGCTTCAAGAACAGAATACTGACATTAAGGGAAGTACTTGTTATTTACTCTTTGTGGTGACATGATCCACAGAAAGCACTGGAGATCAAAAAAGGATAGGTATGTGTAAGGCAATATATGTAAAAGCATACATTGTTTTAAGTTGACTTCAGCATTACAGAAATAATCTCAACAGTGAACAAACAGTTGTTTTGATGGAAGTGTGGCAAAATGAAGAATAGGCAAAAAGTCAGGATGTGTAAGATCAACAAATCATGTGACGCTGGGCAACCCACATTTCTTCATATCTTATTATTTTCACTTTTCTTCCAAGATAGAAATACCTCACAAAATATTCCTGAACTAACATCAAGAAACTATGAAGATATAAAACCATCAGCATATCTCTAGATGCCAAAACTAGTGATACGCTGGGTTTGAGAGAGCTCGGACTCTAGGAACAATTAGGAAAAATTGAAGGAATGGGAGTGTGTTCAGAGAGCACTGCAGACAGATCCTCTCAGCTACAACACGTTATTCCTGCACCCCACAGAACACCTTCAAACCTCTTCAGTGACTAACATTTCCTAGCTCCTTGCCTATTCTTCTCAAAGTCACACTCCCTTTTGAAAGTTGGCCCAAACCTTCCAATAGCACCCAGTCTCAACAAGCTCCTGATTGAGATATTATCATCCAACTCTTGCACACTGTAAGCACTAAACTGAATGCGTGGGCTGTGAAAGCTAGCCTTTCTAGGACTCTTTTGCCTCTGCTCTGAAGCAGTACTGAGAGGGTTCAGGCCAAAGCCATGTTCTCCCAGGTGGGATTCTTATTCATATTCATAGAGCGCCCTCCTTCAAGCTTTGTCGCAGCTCTTATACCCCAAAGAAAACCAGAATGTCATCCCATGCCCCAATGCCCCTCCTAGAAATCACTGTCCCTGAAAACTTGGTCTTATATCAAAGTCTGTAAACACAGACCAGGAGTGCTAGGTAGACTACGCAGTGCAGGAGGGACCAAAAACTTGACCTGAAGAGACACCAAGAAACCCCACACCACAGCGGCCACAGAGTAACACTCTGAACACACCTCACAACTATTTCTCTGGAAATCTGGGGCCTTACACTAACAGCAACACGCTCACGTTACAGATGGATAAAGTGAATGTCGCATAGGCCAGTACCAGGATCCTGATGGCGGAGCTACAACGTGACCTCCCGCACAACTCCCAGGCTCACTGTCTTCAGACACCCCCACCCACGATCCTGTTGCCACCCTGTACCTAAACCCCCATTCTGGTACACCTGGAACCAGCTTCTTCACACCCAGCAGCGCAAGCCCGCCTTCCCGCAGTGCCCTCGTCTAACAGAACCGTCCGGAAAGCGCAGCCCGGGCGCCCCTTCTGGGCCGGCCCAGGTCCGCGCTCGCGCCGCAAGTCAGGCCCCGCCCGCCCGAGGCCCACTGCGCTTCTGCCCCCCCCAGGTGCCGGGACACCCATCCCGCTCCCCAGCACCCCCAGGCCCAAGGAGCTTCTCTTTCACCCTCACGCCCACTTTCAGGGACGCACAATCCAACCGCAGGAACTGAGGAGCAGTGTTGGTGGACAGGAAAACTCCCGGAATCGCCACGCAAAAGACAGCAGCGTGCCCGAAAGCCGCACATGCGCAGTAGAGACCCGAAAAACCCTGTCCCATAGTACTACTGGGAGGGTGACGTCATTGCAAGGCAAAACTACATTTCCCAGAAAGGGGGGGGGGGGGCCGGCGGCGCAAGGATGCACATGCGCAGAAGAAACGCACCAGATCTTTCTCTACTCTTGTACCTGTTCCTTCAGCGATCAGTGAGACTACATTTCCCAGAATGCTCTGGGGCTTTGCATTAAGAAAGAAACGAGAAAATTTTTTAAATTTTCCCTGCACGGAGTACTGCTATGGGGAGATCAGTCCTTGTTAGATCACGACTGGTCTCTAACCAGGCAATAGACTAATCTCTATTCCACCGATGTGGAATTCTGGTTTCTTATTAGATGTTGGTTTGACAACTTGAGACATTGTGGCAGTAATGGGGAAATTCAAATGGGGGCCTGGCATAGCTGTTATAGAACTATAGTCATAAGATACATTCTTCTGAATTTTTCTTTGCTTGTAAAGTGTTTGTAGAATCTCGGTATCATGGTAATACTGATGCAGGCAATGAGTGGAAAAGCAGGTCTACAACGGTTATCTTGGAGAGACTTTGGAAACAGTTGATGGTAAATCTCCATATGTTTGATAGTTTTTATCATTTAAGTCTCTGGACATGATCCTTTCTTGTTATGTACTGGTTTTTCATTGTTAATACAATCACTTCACCTGTACTATGTCTATTATTTTGATTATTTTTTCTTGACTCAGATTTTGCAGGTTGTTTGTAGGAATTTGTCCATTTCATGTACATTAATATATTACATGCCGTTCTGCATATTTTTCTCCTCTAAATAGTTTTATGTGTGAGGATGGCAGTAATGTCTCCTCTTTAATTCTAAATTTAATTATTTGTGTGTTCTCTCTCTCCTTCCCTCCCTCTGGTCTAGCTAAGTATTTGTCCATTTCTTTAATCACCCATGATCCTAATTTTGGTGTTCTATTGTTTTTTTCTTTTCCCATTAACTATTTCATTGATATCTCCTGCAATCATGATTCTTTTCTTCCTTCTGCCTACTTTTAATTTTATTTGCTCTTCTTCTTTCAGTGTCTTCATATATAATCAAAGATTACTAATTTCTGATCATTCTTTTTAAATACAATTATGTACATCTATAGACTTTCCTCTAAGCTTTGCTTTAATTTTCTTCCACACTTTGTCTATTGCATCTTCATTTTCAGTCATGTAAGTGTATTTTCTAATGTCCATTTTGATTTCCTTGACCCATTCATGATTCTGGAGTGTGTTGTTTACTTCATATAAATATATTTTTAATTGAAATGTAATGTAAAATAATATATCAGACAGTATTTCTGATATATTGTCATGTATAAAATTTAAGTTTTTCATGTTTGATAACATGCTTGAATTGTTCAAGGCTACACTGGTGTAATACGAAATGTATTTCTTACCATGTGCTGAACTTAAAAATATCTGAAAACCACAAATTATTCTTAGTCACTATTTTTGCCTTTGAAATGTGTTCACGAAGTTGCCTCTTTCTTCTAATGTGGTCATCACACAAATCTGCCTGTAAAAAGAAAGTTTTATTTCCTACTGTGCTTGCCTGTGTGTGTGTGTGTGTGTGTGTGTGTGTGTGTGTGCGTGCGCGCGCGCGTGTGTGTCTTTCTGTCAGTGTGAGAGAGACAGAGATGGAGACAGAAAGACAGAGAGAGAAACAGAAGCAGAGAGGGATAGAGATATACTCTCTTGTATCCTGTGCAGCAGTTGCCCACTGCTCCTTGACCACAGGCCAAAAATAAAAATCTGAGCCCAATGCACCAGCATGCATTATTCAAGTGTAATTTGGGGAGTGGGGTCACAATGAGTAAATGTTGATAATAACATGAAAGAGAGAAGAGCCTCAGGTGTCTGAGAGTGGAAGGCACTTGGGTTGTTCAGCTGTACCACGGAAATGCTGAAGTCACCCTTATCAGGAGCTCTCCATTCTCTCTTTTTCAGAACTTTTCCTTCATCATCTAGACCCCTACCTCTTAATGCCTCTCCTCTTAAGAACTAAACCCTTTCTCCCTCTCTGACTTGTCTTCTCTCCGGCACTTTGAATGAGGCACTGGGGCTCCAGGACCTGCAGGCTGTGATCAGAACACATTGGAAGTGAATTGTTAACCCTTTACTCTCTCTTTCGTCTCATTTTTGGTTTGTGGACTCTCCCATCTGCTTCATTCCCACACTCATTCTTCCTCATACTCTTCCTCAATAAATGGCTCACAGGCTGGTGGAGGGAGTAAGTCTTCAGGATCACATGATGGCAAAAAAAGTAAAGGGTTTACCAAAAAGATAAGAAAAAAAATGGTGATAAATCAGAGGTTAGAATTTCAGATGCCTTTTACATGAGCCAACCCTCTTCCTGCTTCTGCTGTTATTCACAGCCCCAATGGGACTGGTCCCCTGGCTGCCATCTCATTTCTCCTACTCTCTTTAAAATGTCTAGTCACTTTCATACAAACTGAAGTTGAGTTTTCTTTACTGTTTTTCCTACGATAATGGTTTATTACTGATGAATATGTATCCTTACCAATGTGACTAACGTCCAGATTTATCTCTCTTGGGTAATTCCATTTCCACCAACATAGGTGCTGAGAAATTGACTTCTGAATTGAACTGGGATAGCTGACATCTCCTGTCATGGGCTGGGACCATTACAGTTATGCAGGGTCAGAGGACTATTATGCCCCATGATTCACCTCCAATAAAGTGTAGAAGAATCAGTGTACAACCTGAAATGTGTTCCAGATAATGTAACACTGAGAGTTCAGAACAAGAATCAGCCTAGGTCCTTGAGTCACTCTGAGCAGCAACATGCACCCCCTGTTGACCTGAATGTAAAGGCAAGTGAGAAATATGTTCTCTACTCTGCAACCACTGAGATAAGAAGATTATTTTTAAATGGAAAACAAGAAAGTCAAATTTGGTCGATCTCACAATCTGCTATAGCTCTCCACAGCACACAGAAGGGAGTATGAAGATGTGCTGAGTTGAAATGACAGTGGTGGTGTTTCAGAGAGATGAGGCCACAGGAATTTGCAGAGTTGTGATGAGGAAGAAGCAATGCAGAGAGAGAGATAGAGAAAGAGAAAAAGAGAGATCATTATATGTGCATATACTCCAGGGTGTTTGGAAAAATACAGCACCTCACATGCATTGTTGGGGTGGGAGTGGGTGTTGTGGGGGGGAAGATTGAGATGCTTGCAAAAGACAGAAAGAGCAATAATCAGAACACTACAGGGCTCTATGGGGCTTGAAAATGTTTTCTGTTTGCAGTCAAAGTTGCAGACACGGTGCTCCAAGTGGGCTGGGCTCTGTCTCCTGCTTTCCATCTAGACTCAGCCCTCTCTCTTTTCCTAACTCTGTCTGGGTTCAGTGGCCTCCAAATGCACTCCATTTAAAATTCTGGAGGTGTTGCACACTGCTGTCACCTCCCCATCTCTGTTTGATATTAGTCCAGTGACACTAATTTAATATAAAGTCTGATAAAACTAGTGGCCAGCCCGTGGCTCACTTGAGAGAGTATGGCACTGACAATATCAAGTTAAGGGTTAAGATCCCCTTACCAGTCATCTTTAAAAAAAAATAATAAAGTCTGCTCGTACTGTCTAAAATATAGAAACACAGTAGAGACACTTTTACGTTCATTATATGAGGCAGTTTTACTATGATACCAAAACAATACTGAGATATTATGAGGGAAAAAAATTCAAACCCATTTACCTTGTAACTATAGATACAAAATCCTTCAGAAACAGTACAACCACGCAGAATTCAGCAGCATATAAAATAATTAGTCCCAACGAACAAGTTAAATTCTCAGAAATGGAAGGTAGGTTAACAGCTAATAACCATTTAACATAATAAATCATATCAACACAATAATGAAACCACACGACCATCTCAATACATGTAGAAAATGAATTTGACAAAATTTCACATTCTTTTCTGATGAAAACAGTTAACATAGAAATACAAGGCAACATCAACAACATTAAAATACAAACTCACAAACAAACAGAAAACCCACAGTGAACATGATTCTTCACAACGAAAGCCAGTAGACCTCTTTTTATTTCCTAAAGGCTCTGAAGTTTTAGGTCCTAGCATGGCTTCAGTCCAGCTCGCTCCAACACAACTATATTATAACTCTGCTGCTTTATTTCAGTATATATACAAAAGCAGTTTTTACAACTGTGTAATGTAATCCACTGAAGACTCATAAATTAATTTATTGGGGCCAGCCCTGTGGCTCACCCTGGAGAGTGTGGAGCTGGTAGCGCCAAGGCCGTGGGTTTGGATCCTACGTAGGGATGGCCAGTGAACTCACTGGCTGAGCCTGTTGCAGACCACACCATGCTGAGGGTTGCTATCCCCTTACCAGTCAAAAATAAATAAATAAATCAGTTTATTGGATAAGAAGAAACATCTTTCAACAGACTGAAAGAATTATATAAATTTCTTGTTTGTTTACAAATTCAAAGTGAAACAGAGAAGATATTTCCATAGTTTAAAATGCATTTGTAGGGCTGGCCCTGTGGCTCACTCAGGAGAGTGTGGCACTGGTAGTGCTGAGGCCACGGGTTTGTATCCTATATAGGGATGGCGGTGCGCTCACTGGTTGAGCGTGGTGTGGACGACACCGTGCAGAGGATTGCGATCCCCTTACCGGTCAGGAAAAAAAATGCATTTGTAAAAATTAGATATGGGTTCTACGACAGGAATACCTATATCAAAACTAAAAAAAAGAGAAAGAAAAAGAAAGTGTTACTTATGATAATTGACTAGTTGACCCACATTTGAATTTCCCCATTATTCCCACAATGTCCCAGGTTGACACGTGGATAGAGGCCAGTCCTTATTCAGCAGGTCCTGGTCTCCTGGTAACAGGACTCCCTGCTGAGAATATAAGCAAAATGCTTTTCTTCTTTGGTTCCTAAGGGAAGTCGGAGATACTTCTGGGAAATGTACTTAGCTCTCCAGTGAGGACATCAGCATAAGACTATAGAAAGGGCTGTTCCTCGTTGCTTTTGCGCATGTGCCACTCCACCCACTCCTGCCATCTTTGCCTGCAACTTTTGGATCCTGGGGCTTTCTGGACATGAATCCTCAGGTTTTGGGTGTGGATTCTGTTTTCCTGATGGTTAATACATGGATGAAAGAGGAACCCCTGTGTCATGGGTGGACGCTGGGGGTCATGACGGGGTTCCCAGCACTTGGTGGAGAAACATCAGTGGGTCTAACACTGGCTGGAGCTTATGTGCCTGTGGGAGCCGTGAACATGGGAAAGGCGACACAGGTGTGTTTTCAAAGATTAGATTGTGAGAGGTCAGTGCGCTTCAAAAAGAGCAGGTGTGTGCTTCCGCTGCCCAAAGCTGCAATTCCTGGGAATTTAAGTTGGCCATGGGGGTAATTATGTTTATATGTTGCTGCATTCTGTGTGGTTGTAGTGTTTTTGAAGGATTTTCAACCTAGACTTACAAGATAAATTGGTCTGAATTTTTTTTTCTTTGTGATATCTCAGTATGCTTCTGGTATGGTAGTAAAACTGACTCATATAATGAACAGAAACATATCTCTACTGTGCTTCTACTTTTTGGACAGTTTGGGCAGACTTTATATTAAATCTCCAAATGTTTGGTAGAACTTAACTGAAGTTTCTGAACATAAAAACTTCATGATGTGTAGTATTTTATTCTTAAAGCACTTGCAATAGTGAAATAGAGCTCCCCACACCCTCATAACGTAGGCTATCTGCTTCTGTAGAATTGCTTGCTTAACCTAAGTAACTCTGTTTTGCCCCGTCTGGCCTGCAGACTACCCCCTCTTCTGCATGAGAAACCATTGACATTCTCACAGAAACAAAAGCCATTGCATACAAACAAGAGCCATTTGCAGTCAACTATTATATGGGAAGAGGAACCATACACAGTGAACTATTACATGGAAGATACACAATGAAAAGTTGTATGCTTGATTCCTCTAACGGCTCATTCTTGGCCTCGGTGACTTAGATCCCTACGTTGCTTTGTACACCTGGGCAAGCCTGTGTGCCAATGGGATGTCGTTTTCGCCTTTAAAACCCCCACAAGGGCCGAGCCTGTGGCGCACTCGGTAGCGTGCTGCGCTAGGAGCGCAGCCACGCTCCCGCCGCGGGTTCGGATCCTGCATAGGAATGACTGGTGCACTCACTGGCTGAGTGCCAGTCACGAAAAAAAAAAAAAAAAAAAAACCCACAAGACCAAGGCCCAATGCTGCGCTTCCTTGGTTGCTCCTTGGGAGATGCACGTTGCCAGCTGGAGTGAATAAACTGCCCTTTTCTGCATGAGTGGCATGTAAGTGCATTTCTTGTGGGAGGGTGCCTCACAACCATAGGTCTACTCAGACTACTAATTATTTTTTTGACTTTATTATTTTTTTTGTTATGAGGAGTCTTTGGAGTATTATCTTTCTAAGAATTTCTTCATTTTATCTAAATTAACTAACATATCAGCATAGAACTCTTCATATTACTCTTTTCTAACATTTTCTTTGTTTTCTAACCTTGGTAGTAATGACCTCTCCTTAATTCTAGCTATTGGAGTCCTCTCTCTCTCTCTCTCTCTCTGTTTCTTTTGCCTTGGACAAGGTAAAGATTTGTCAATTTTTTTGATCTTTTGGTAATCTGTTGATAATTTTATTGTTATTTTTTATTGTTTTTATTTTCTAATTCATAATATTGTCTTGTAATTCTTTTTATTCCTTATGGTTACTTTAGATTCTGTTTGCTCTACTACTTTCAGTGTCTTACTGTGGAAGCTTAGGTTATTGATTTGAGATGATTGTTCCTTTTCTTATACTTGACCAGGGGTCAAGTTCAAGATGGCTCTCAAGTGGGGGTGAGCTGGGGTGGGGTTTGCAGACCATATGAGTATGGGACATGTGTAGTAAGTTCAAGTTCCAGCTCTGCCATGAAGGAGCTTGTTACTACCTATATAATATTCAGTTTATCCTTCTGTGTCTTGATTGTATTTATACTACTGAAATGCCCCCCAAATGCCATAGGAATAATTGTGAGGTGTGTCCAGACTAAGTGTTAATATGCAGCAATTGTATTTGTGGGGTTTCTTTGTGTCTGTTCAACAAGGGAAGTTTCTGTCCACTCCTGCACTGTAAATCTTGCCAAGCATTCATGGTTTGAGTTCAGAGATGTTTATATAAGAATTAATTTCCAGGGACAGTGAGATCTATAAGGGAGAATGGTGTACTGGATGATGATTCAATTTTTGGAGAGAGCAAAGTAGTTCTCATCCACTGTGAATAAGGGGGCTCCATAAGTAGGAATTGTACCTGAAAGGACACTTCTCTTACATGAACACCCTCACTAGCCCTTCAGAGCAGAGACAGAAGACTCACAGATGGAAAGTCTTTTTATGCCCCAAGCAATTATTGAGCCTAAGTCCCAGAGGGAACAAGTTTTGGGTGATACTGTCTTCTTCAGCAGCTATCAGTGACTGGCTGATATTGATAAGTTCAGACCAACTGTCAGCAGGGAGACGTGAGTTGGGTGAGGGATAGGAAAGAGCCAAGGAAATCATTACTTATTGAGGGGATCTTCAGGGTGTGCTTTGTAACAGAGGATAACCTGTTACAATTGAGAGGATCTGTCTACATTGCTCCCTAACACACTCCCATTACTTCATTCTACCCTCATTATTTCCAGATTGGAGCTCTCTCAGCCTGGTCTGTCACCACAATTTGTGTCCACGTACAAAATATGCTGATACTTTCTCTATTCTGATAATTCTTCCTGGTAGTTCAGGGAGAGTTTTCCAGCATCTTTATGCCATGTAAAAAAGAAATTGGATGTGAGGAGATGAGTAAGTTGCTCAGGGTCACATAATTCATAGATACCAGGCATGCTGAGTTTTTGACTAGTGTTACTGCTTTTCCGCAATAAAGTCAAAACTTATAGTGAGTTTTGAGATCAATTTTGTAACATGCATTCAATTTAGAACAAACGTTTCAGAAAACTTTGCCTTGAACATACCTATCCTTTTTTTCCTAATGCTTTCTGTGGATTTTGTGATCCCTTGAGTCATTATAACTATTTTGCCCTTCATGTCACTAATCTAATCTTAATAATCATAAGTTCTAGAGGAAGTTAATAGAAGCCTATACTCCACTATTTAAAAAGGGAAAATTAGAATGAATCACACAGTTACTTCTGATTATTTTCTTAAGACATAAAGAAAACCATGCCCACATATAAGTAACAGCCTAATGATGTACAAATTTAAATATCATCTTATGATCTCAAGAGAATTTATCTTTATGGTTCACAGGGCATCTCTTATTACCAGCAACCATGCTGAGATCCACCTGGTTGACATTTATTGTGCTTTATAACAACTTGTGTGATTGTGGAGTTCTGTTGATTGCATTTGTCACATAATCTGATTCTTTCTTTTCCTCCCACAAATATTCTAAACATACTAAATTTGAGGGGATTGGAGGTATTAGAATTTGATGTGTAGCAAATAAACAAAAACAGTCATTTATAATTCTGCGATTCAGTGTTTGCACTGGGCTCCGCTGCATAGTACTAGGCTGGTGTCACCTGGAATCACAAATGAGGCTATAGGGGTCTGGTGACTTGACTGAGGCTAGTTCCTTGAAGAGGACTTCACTCATAAGTGTAGCAGTTTGTCCTGGCTCTTGGCTGGGACATGGTTACCAAACAGGCAAGCCCTGGGCTTCTTCACAACATGATAGTATTCAAGAAGGCAACCTCTGTTGGGCAAATATTCTTCAAAACTACATTTGCATCTCATTTACTGAATTCCCACTGGACAAACTATATGAAATGGCAAAGCCCAATGTCATTGTGGGAGGGAACTGGGTGAAGGCATAAATAGAGGGAGGCACATCACTGGGAATCACTTCTGGAAAGTATACTATGACAAATATACACTATGTAGATTGTTGTACCCTACACCATCATGGGCCAAAAGTGTGAGGTTGCAGGATGCATACTTCCCATGAAGCTTAGATCTGTAAAAGCAAGAGGTGTTCCAGTCGAAACACTGTTATGGACTTCTGTCATGTGTCTTCATTAATGGGAAAGTAGTTAATACCTCTCAAGTATCTTTCTATAACATCATTTTTGGTGAGCATGTAATGTTTCTTTTTTAAACAAACATCCTTAAAAGCTTAACTTGCTTTTTCTGTAACATTAACTGTTACTAAATTGCTAGCAAATAAATGTTTTCATTAACCTAAGGATAAATTGTGTGTTTAATCTTTATCAATGAAAAGAAATATGGAGAGACATGTTCAGTGTGGGTGCTCCTTCAGGGAGTTCTTTCCTGCCATTCTCGTGTGAGGGACTATTGCCCCATGGGGAGGCTGGAATTGTTTTATTTTGTTTTCTAGCTGTTTTGTAGAGAGCTTTGCCAAGTAGATTCTAGGACCAAGCCCTAGGTTCATTTCTCTCGTGACTGCTTACATTCACCTTCTCTTCCAACTATGATTCCTGACTCCTCTACCTGTTTCTAAGAGCAAAGAAAATAAATCCATCTCTGGCAAGTTGTTTACATAGGTATTCAGGTGCTTCTTTTACACTATATTTTAGGAGCTTTACGAGTATTCATTAATTAAAGCAAAAAAGTAAAAATAAATAAAATTTAATGTTAGGGAGATATACTTAAGCAAGAGAAAGTTGACATGTTGATATAGGCAGCTTATAGGATTTTGGAGCCATATAAGTTGAGTGCCAGTTGGTCTCTGGTCTTTCTGATACCATGACAAAACACACATTGTTACATGATTCCAATTGACCCTAAGATGACAACATGCTAAATTCTCATGAGATATAAAGTCTGCAGCAGTCTTTATTGCTGACATGCATGGTGTAGTGGACAGTGTTTCACTACCGACCTGGAAATAAACATTCTTCATTCTGCAGGGGTAACAGTTATCCAGTGCTAAATCACATATCAGTTAATAAGGTTCTTCTGGAATTGCTTAAGTGGTGTCATCCCAGGTAGCTTTTGAAAGTACCCACTTGATGCATGGGAAAGCCTGGAATATGTAGAGGACAGAATCCACTTCAGACCATTAATAACTCTACACGTTTCTCTCCACTGCTGTGTATATGTGGGTTGTACAACAGACAATACAAAGTTATATTTTTTGGTAAACATTTTTGTTGGTCATTTACATTTTAATCCACTCGATGTAGCTTTAGTTCAGTTCTCCAGAAGTTCACAATTACTTAAATCATCATCTAATTCAAAGACCTTTCTTTTTGGCTTTTCCTTACATGAATCGTCTTATGCATTTGAAAGTGCCAGTCATGATTTTTCAGTGCAAATTTTTCTCTGTTAGTCTCTAATGGCATCGCTGATGGTTTCTTCTCTGTGTCTTCTGAATTCTCCCACTTTCATTTTATCTTTAATGTATGTCATGCAAGTGTTCCATCCTGCTCCTATTCATCTCTCTCTGCAGTTTTGCTTGACTGATTCAGGTTTCTGAGGTTTGATGCTCCTAACTGTGTCTCTCCAGTTTGTAGATTTTCCCCAGCCTTTAGACTGTAGGTTCAACTCGCTCTTTCATGCTTCTTTGTAGCTATGCAAAAAGAACCTTAAGCTCAACAAGTTGAAAACAGAAACCACATTCTTTCTTCTTCTTATGTAATGGGGGTACTTCAAAAATCTCATAGAAAGATTACTATTACCTTTTAGTCCTATTTTTCATTTTCCGTTTTTCCTCAGCTGGCCAGTATAGGGATCTGCACTTTTGACCTATGTGTTATAACACCACACTGTGACTAACTGAGCTAATTGGCAATCCCTACTCCTTATCACTATGAGCTTTTTGAGCTACACTCACATATGATATTGTTACAAAGTACTCTTGACCCAAACAACCAAAGGAGTTTTTTCCCCAGACTCATTCCTCTCCCTCAGTTCCAGTTGCATCTGGTCTCATGTTCTACTACTTTTGTTTTTGTGTTTTTAAATTTTTATTGCAATGCCTACATGCAGTGCTTGTAAAGGGAGATAGACTATTGTTGCTCGAAAATAGTAACTTTCTCTTTTACCTTGGAAACCTAACTTTGGGGAAAACCTGAAGAATATGTTTGTTCAGTGATGTGAATTTTTCTTTCTTGTAGTTTGTGCTACTAGTTAGCAGGTGTGCAAAGACACTTAGTGGGAGAAAGTATGCAGGAGTTAGTGGGATACATGTGAGCAAGTGTCAAGAGAAAGTCACACAAAGAATAAAAACAGGGAGCACAGCTTTTAATAATTTGTTCCTTTTTCTTATATGTTTTATGTCCATGATTCTATCTTTTAAAAAACTTTTTATTATGACTTTCATTACCTAAAATTTGACACTTTAATCTTTTTTAAAGTTACAGATCAGTAGAATTAAATGCATTCAAATTAATTTGCAACCATAACCACCATATATCTGTAAAATGTTTTCATGTTTCCCAAATAAAATTTGTACTTGCCAAACACTAAATGCCTATTTTCCTCTACCACAAGCTCTGACAAGCACTATTCTACTGCCTACATCTATGTATTTTTCTAAGTGCAATCATACCATATTTGTTTTCTCATGCCTAGCTATTTTGTGTACCTTAGTGTCTTCAAGCTTCGTCTATGTGGTCGTACTTTCCAGCTTTTTTCTTACTTTGTACAGCTCAATAGTATTACTATGCACATATGCCACCTTTTGTCTATCCATTCATACATGGGTGCTTGGTGCTTTCAACTTTTGGTCATTGTGGATAACGCTACTGTGAACATGCAGCTGCTAATGTCTGGTCTAATCTCAGCTTTCACTTCTTTTGAGGTTATACCTAGGAGTAAAACTGATGGGCCACATGAGAATTCTATGTTCAGAAATCTCCATAATGTCTTCCACATTTCACATTTCCAGCAGCAATACATTAACGTTGCAGTTTCTACACTTCCTACCCAACTCTGCTTTTGTTTTTTTCTTTTTTCTTTTTGTATAGGCCATTGTAATAGATGTAAAGTAGTAGTTTGTTGTGCTTTTGATATGCATTCCTCTAATGACTAAGTTATGCTGATCATCTTCTCATGTGTGTATCAGCAATTTGGATGTCTTCTTACACTTATTTTTAAAATTTTCTTGCTTTGTTTTTAATTTGACAATTTTAAAATATATATTCTGAATGTCAATAGCTTATGATATATGTTTTCCAAATTTTCCCCATTATATTTGTTGTCACTTAACTCCATTAATTGTGTCATTTGATGCAGAAAATGTTCTAATTTTATACAGTTTGACTTATTTTTGTTGATGTTCTTTTGTCTTGTGTAATATTGATTAAATTATTGCCAGCTCCAAAGTTATGCAGCCTCTCCCCTATGCTTTTTCTTAAATGAACTTTTAAAAATTATGATTACAGTTTGATATCATAATATAAAATATGAGATGATTGTTATTCATTCATTTAGACACTGATATTTGATCAAAATTTTGACAATCCATGTTTCCAAATAAAGTACCATGTTTGGTCTTTAATGACTTTAGTGCTTTTAACATTCCAGATGCTGTTGGCTAAGCAAGTTGCTAAGACCAACAGGCAGTTGAAGAAAATTAGTTTTTATCCCAATGGTAGGAGTCGGAAAGAATTTGTGGCTGCCTTTACTCTATCACATATGTCATTGTTTCATTTTGAACAACATATAGTCTCATTTCCTTTTACATTTCTTGTTTTATTCACAATTTGTTTAGGAGTGTATTATTTAATGTTTGAATATTTCAGGCATATCTGAATTTCTTTATCTTTTTGATTTTTAATTTTATTTCATTTCAGAAAATATGTGTTGTGATGTTTCTGTCTTGAGACTTGTTTTATTACTTAGCATATGTTCTGTCTGGTTGTGTATTTACATAGTGATTCATAAATGTGAGTCTGGTCAGGACAGTGTCATTCATGTCTATATTCTTACTGATGTTTCATATGGTCATTCTATCTACTAATAAGAAAAAAGTATTCTCCAACTGTAATTGTAGATTTTTTGTATTTCTTGACCAGTTCTGTGACTTTTTAAACTAAAAATATCTTTTGAGGCTTTGTTTTTAGGCACATACATAATTATACTCATTATAATGGCCTAGTATAAGATGTACTTATTATTATGTAAGGTCTCTATCCAGGGTAATACATTTTGTGTTGAAGATTATTTTGTCTGGTAGGAAGATCTGAACTTCAGCTTCTTGTTCTTAGAGTTTGTATAATATAATTTTTTCCCCTGTCCTTTCACTTCCAGTCAGTGTCTTTGTATTTGAAGTGTGTCTCTGTGGATAGGATATTGTTGAATCTGTTTCTGTCCATTTTTGTGTTTAAACAGGTCTCATAATCTCTCCCTTTATTTAAACATTTATTCAATTTACAATAAACTATTTATGTCTTTGAATTTAGAACACCAAGAAATGCCCGTATGCTGAAACTTTAATGAATTCTACCAAACATTTGGAGATCTAGTTTTAATTTTTCCTAAACTCTCCAAAATATAGATGCAGTAAAGACACTCCACAGATTATTTTTATGAGGCCAGGTTCCAGCAACATATTAAAATAACTATACTCTATGCCAAGTTGGTTTTATTCCAGGAATACTAGTTTGATTAATAGCCCCAAATTAATCAATATTATAAACCATATCAATCTGATAATTAACAAAACCACATGACCATCTAAATAGATGCAAAAAATAAATTTGCCAGAATCAACTTTCTATCATGATGACAAAACTGAACAGTGTAGAGATAAAGGGGACATTTTCAAACTGATAAAGGGCATATAAAATCCTCACAGCTAATGGTAAAAGTTTGCATCGTTATTTTCTAAATTTAGGAACAAGATAAATGTATCCATTTACACCACATCTATTCATTACTGTACTGAAGGTGATAACCAGAACCCAGTTAACAGTTGCTAAAAAAGAAAGAAAGAAAAGAAAAGAAATGCAGAAATATGTAATAGATATCTTGTTTGGAAAGAACAAAGTATGTTTTATCCACAGATGACATGATCTCATATTTAGAAAATCATAAGGAATTCACTGAAAACCCTTAGAATTAATAAATGAGTTTAGAACAGTAACAGGATACAAGAACAATATGCAAAATTAATTGTATTTCTTTACACAATAAATGAACAAAAAAATAAAATCAATGACAGAATTCTTATTACAATAGTATCAAAATTAAAATACTTACGAATAACTTGAAGAAAAATGTGTAAATGTGAGCAATTCAATACATGACTAGAGTGCTAACATCTAGATATCATCATCTCTGAGCCTCCCCTTCTTGCCTCTGAGGACATTACCTTCACAGAGGGAGAAAAGGGATTGCATTCTTGGTCTTTATATTATTAGACATAAGCTCAGGATGAGGTGCCCATCTGAATAGGGAACAATATGACACAAAGATAGTATGTTTTTTCTTTGCTCTCACAGTACAGTCATCAACACAGAAGACAAACATCTGTGACCAAATGCATGGGGTTTCTCCCCACTAGCAAGCAAGACAGCAATTGTGCAGCAGAATCCAATGTCCTGTAATTCAACTCAATACAGACATGATCTACCTGGAGTCAGTGTTAGATCCCACAGGACGAAGGCTCAGTCCCCAAGAGGTCCCCTCATTTTGGGTGCCTTTTGCAGGTCCTGACTTCTAAATCTTCTGACCAAACAGGTATAAGTTAGGGATACACATTCCCATCCTTGAATTCAATTAGTTTGCTTGAACAGCTCAAAGAACTCAGGGAAACTCATACATATGCTAACTGGTTTATTATAAAGAATATCACAAAGGATACAGACAAAGAGATGCATGTGAGGAGGTATGGGGGATGGAACGTGGAGCATCCATGACCTCCACAGGTGGCCACCTTCCAGGAACATCCACGTGTTTAACTATCTGGAAGCTCTTCTAACCCTGTGCTCTTAGGTTGTTATAGAAGTTTCATGAGGTAGGCATGATTGAAGCATGGACAACCTTGTAGAAATGTAATTAGACCAAAAGGGTATGATCTAACACTAACATACTGGGTGGGAAAACCCAACAAGTCCTGCTTGTTCAGATTCTTCTTGACCTCTCTGTGCAGCATTCCTTCCTCTCTGGCATAGAGCAGAGCCCCTCCTGAAATGGGGTCTTATCACCTACAATCACTTAAGCTGGGTCAGGGGACTTCCTGTCCTGGAGAAGAAAAAGGAGAAGATAAAAAAAAAAGGCAGGAGAAGGTAAGAGAGTAGCATGAGAGAGGAACTGTAGATGAAAATGATATATAAATATTATAATGTCTCACCATCCAAATGTGTATTACTGTCTCCATTTTTATGGACAGAAGACTGAGGCCCACAAAGAGGAAGTGACAATCCATATCTTATGGGATAGACTATCAGTCACTGATTCACCCCCACTTCACACCTGCCAATCATCATGTATTTAATACAGCCCAGATATCACATCAATAGTTCTTTATGTTAGAGCCTGGGATCCAGAGGTCTGAGGAAGAGAGTCTTTAGATAATAAATTCTGAGTCAAAATGGCCCTGGAGAGATCAAGGCTGTGTTCCCTAGATTTGTAACTAATAGAGGGGCAGTTGTAGGATCAGACAAAACACAGGAATTAAAACTTTACACATGTCCACATCAACATGGATAACTCAAACAGGCCCTGTTTGAGAAGGAAGAGAAGTAGCAGGAGGAGCTCTGAGAAAACCTTGTGTGAGAGTCTTTGCCTAGTTTATGCCTTAAACCAGGGAAGGAAACACAAAGGTCAGGTTCCCCCATAGAAGAAAATAATAATTAGTTAAAGATTTAATACATGGATAGATGGACAAGTGGATGGATCGCGGGGGTCTGCACAAATAATTTTTAGAAACTGGAGTATAAATTAGAACAAGAATTAGGCAGTGCACGTTCCCTATGGTCTTGGTATTTTATTCTAATGTACAGTGTCCACTACAGCAGAGTTTTCAACTGAGTGATATAATCCATTGAAGATGCACAACTTACTTTACTGGGTGAGAAGGAACATTTTTATAGTGGATTAGCAGAAAGTTATATTAATTATTGATTGGTAACAAATTAAAAGAAAAAATAGAGACTTTATTTATTTATTTATTTATTTAGCTTTAGAATGGACTGTGAAAAAATACATGTGGGCTCTACAACCACAATATCTTTAACCAAACATAAAAAAAAAATTAAGCTAATATTTCATTTCATCAACTGTTTTGCCCACATTCAACTTTTCCCCATTCAACTTTCAATGTGTCAGGTTGTCAAACCAGGATTTAATAAAGGAGCAGGATTTCACATGTCATGTGAGTAGAAACCAGTACTGATCACCAGGTCCTCTGTACAGGTAGCAGGATTCACTCCCCAGGAAATGAACAAAACTTCCTCCTTTGGTTTGTAGGAGACTGGAGCTGAGGCCTGTGGAATTGTGTTCTCTTCCTTCAATAATGTCACCAGCAGAAAAAGATGAAAAAAATGATATTTTATATTTCTTCTGCACATGTGCTGCTTTATTCATTCCTGCCATCTTCTGCTAAGACATTTCAGACCCTACTGCTCTCCAACACTGGTCTGTAGGCTGTGGAGTTGGGTTCTGTGTCCCCGAAGGTAAATGTAAGAATTAAAGAGGAGCTCCTGAGGACCTCCAGGAACCCAGGGGAGTGGGTTATGTGTTCTACCAGTTGGTGAAGTAGAAACCTTGGTGGATCTTTTTTGGGACAGATCTGACATGCCATTGTGAGCTGAGGGTCCAGGCCAGGCCAAGTGAACAACACTAGCATTGGGGTTTGCAGATCCAGGTCTGAGAAAGGGGTCACTTGAGTTGTGCTTTCAGTGATTGCTTTATCAGAAGGTGTGCTGCCAGGTGCTTTTGTCTAGTTGTACAAAAGCTGGTTCCTGAAGCATAATGAATGAATGGGGGAGGGTTTTTTCAGAGAGCATGCATGTGGGAGATCTGTAGTGTGAGTTCACATTACAGATCTGACTCAGAAGGATATGGGCAATGTTACTGGCCTAAATAACATTCAGTTTACCCACCTGTAAGTTGTTGAGGATATTAATGTTACTGGAGTAATGACCCTGGATTCCAAGAGAAATAATTGTGAAGTGTGTTTAGGCCAAGACTTACTATGCGGCAGTTGTATTTGTGGGGTTTCTTGGTGTCTACTCAGTAAGTGAAATTTCTGTTCCCCTCTGGTACTGTGCAGCCTGCCTAGCATTCCTGGTTTGAGTTTACAGAAGTTTGTACAAGACCTGGTTTCCCAGAACAGTGACTTCTAAGAGAGAAATTTGGGTAATAGATGATGGTCTGGTTTTCTTTGGAGTAAAGGAAGTTTACAAAGTTTGAAGGAACACAGGGTATGAATAGAAATTTCACATGAAAGAATACTCCTACAGCCAGAATCCTCTCACTATCACTTCAGAACAGAGGCAAAAGAGCTCCAGAAAGGGCAAGAACCTAGCTTTCTATGTCCCAAGCAATTATTGATCCTACTGCCTACAATGAACAAGAGTTGAGTTGTACTATATTTTCTGGAAGCTATCAATGACTTGATGATATTGGAGGGTTTGAACCAATTTCCAGAATGAAGAGGTGAGTCTGACTGATAATGATAGGCAAGGCCCTAGAAAATGTGACTTATTGGAGTGGTCTTGAAGTCGTGGACGGGGGAACAGTGATAACCTGTTACAGTTGAGACAATCTCTCTACAGAGCTTTCTAAACACACTTCTATTTTTATTTATTTCTTTGCTTGTTTGTTTATTCCTTTATTTTTAATTTTCACTCATCTAGTTTTAAAATATCCCCTCAATGATTGCTTTTAGAGCTTGAGATCTCTTAAACCTAATCTATCACCCAATTTGGCATCTAGAGATATGCTGAGGTCTTTCTGCTTTGGATTAGTGTTATCAATTTTGTCACAATTAAGTCAAAACAGGTGTTTGTTTTTGCCATCATTTTTGTGACACTGAAGTCAACTTCAGATCAGTTTTGTTACACTGAAGTCAACTTACAAACATTGCTTTAAAATGCCATATTTTAAACATCCATACCTATTTTTAATCCCAACACTTTCTGGAGATTATGTGACTATAAAGGGTTGATAACAAGTGTTTTTCCCTAATGTTAGTTATCTGTTCCTAAAAATCATAAATTGGGCAGGAAAATAATAAGAATCCTATTTTACATTATTTGAAATGGGAAAACCAGACTGCATCACATTTCTGCTCAAAACACATGAAAAGTGGGCCGAGCCTGTGGCGCACTTGGTAGATTGCTGCGCTGGCAGCGCGGCGACGCTCCCACCACGGGTTCGGATCCTATATAGGACTGACCAGTGCACTCACTGGCTGAGTGCCGGTCACGAAAAAAAAAAAAAAAAAAAAACATGAAAAGTAAATAAAGCACAGTACAGTGCTCCCTTATCAGAATTATGTTATGATGTAATAAACAAGACATGCTCTCTTAATCTTCAGAAAATTGATTTTGTTTTATGCACATAGCTTCAACCAAATTGGTTTACTCGATTTTTTTGTGGTTTTCAAACTTCTACATGTGACTATAAATTTCTACTTAGTGTATTTGGCATGTAATTGAAAAGTGTCTCTCCTACTCTTCAAATGGGTAAAAATGTTGACTTTCATATGCATAGATATGTCATTCTTTCCTATGTGAGAAATCAACAAAAACGTATTGGCTTAAAAATAATTATTTAATTTAATCATGTCTCTGCAGATCAGAATTTGGGCAGAACTCAGTGGAGAAATTTCTCTTCTGGTGTTTTCTGGTTTGCAGATGAGACTGTAGGCACCTTGTGACTTGACTGAGGCTGTTTGGTTCAACATGGCTTTGCTACATGTCCTGAGTTTGCTGACTATTGGCTATTCCCTTTTTCTCCAACAGGATAGCCCCAGACTTCATCTGAATATAAACACATCTAAGAATGCAGCCCCTAGTAGCAGACACTTTTTAAATGTATGTTTTCATCACATTTACTGATGTCCTCTTGACCAAAGCAAGTCCAATGGCAAAGCCCATGTAGTCAGGGGGGACTACATGAGGATGTGGATACCTGAACTCTTGTCATTTGGAACAATTACTGGAACAGTATACCACAAGGAATGTAATTATGTATGTATTTTTTCTATCTAAATTTGGGTGAAATATGTTGAATTGCAACATACGTATGTTCAGAATATTTACATATATAAATGCTAGAAGTGGTGTAGTGGAAACACTCATTTGGAGTCCTGCCTTGTATCAGTGTATTAATAGGAAGAGCATATAGCCCAAATTTTCTAGTTGGTTGTCTTTTATCTTTGTTTTGTTTTGCTTTGTTTTTGCTTAATTTCTCTGGCTAGAAATTTTAGTACTATGATGAACAAAGGTGGAGAGGGTGGACATCTTCATCTTGTTTCTGCTCTTCCAGGAAAAGTTTTTTTTAACTTTTCACCATTGAGGATAGTGTTAACTTTGGGGCTGTCATATGTGGCATGTATCATGTTAAGGTACTTTTCTTCTGTTAACCTAGAAAAAAAAATACAGTAGAGAATAATAATCTCCAAGCATGTTGAGTTTACTCATGAATGTAAAATTACATTGAAATCTGGGAAACACACCATGACAAGCCATGAAGGCATTCTGTGAGGGAAGGGTGAGAGAAGATTTTCTTGGAATTAAGGGAGAAGGTCACATAAGCTGCTTGGAAACAGAGTTCATTGGTTTTGGAACCTCAAAGTCAGATTTGTCATCAGTTCTTTGGTTGAGATGCCATTACTAGGCAGTTTCTGTTTGAAGCATTTTATCTGATTTAGTGCAATAGCAAGTGATGTCTAATGATCAACTTTGTTACAGAAATGTGTGTTTGTACAATGGTGGATATGATGGAAGATGTGAAGGACTTTCTGGTAGATTTTTGGAAGGTCCTTGGAAAAATTCTTACCTCAGACAAGCAAGCAGGAGCCCTCACCTCTTGTGCATTTTCTGCCTCTATTTTTTCTGTCCTTACAGAAATTAATTTCATCAGCTTTTACATTCTCCCCTTTCATCAAGAGCTTTATTTGAAATCATCACTGATAAATAAGTCTAATGTCAGATTTTTTTTGTCCCTTGTTGCTGGGATGAACATGTTCCAGTCAGTGGATGCGGTCTCAAATTGGGGGTAATGAACTGCTGTAAGTCAGTGTCAGGAGCCTTCTAATTACATCTGAGAAATGAAGAGGACTTGAACAGTTTTTTTGGCCTGGGTTGTCTGGATTTTATCTTTAAGTTTGATTTATCTTATTTTCAGGCATTGGTTATCATCTCAAAGCACTGTGCAGGAACAGCATTTCTATACAGACAATAGATAATGAGTACACAGTTTAAAAAAAGAAATGCATAGTAAAAATAACAGAAACATGACAATTCCAGGATGTGTAATGGTTTTAAGCCATTAATTACACTTAAAAGCATTCAATTAAATGAATCTAATGGCAGTGGAGAACTAGGTGAGGCTTACAGTGGCCTTGCAGCTTGTTCTCTTGTTTTATGCAACTGAATATCAATTGCCCCAGAGGAGTTTACTCAGGAACTGCATGTAGTGTTAGCAATGACAGTCAACATCTTCCTGAGTAATAATCAAGAACTGTTGTATTATCTAAGGCTACCCTGGCTAGAGATGTTAATGTTCTGTTGCTCAGCAATAGATTTTACAATGGAATCTACAAAAATACATAGGGCAGCAACTAGATTTCATATCATTCCTTCATTAGTGTCTATAATATATGTCATTGAAGAGATCTGCCGAAGGAAGCTAATCTAGAATTCCATAATACACCAGGCAAAATACACTTGATCACTTGATGTAGTGGATGGGGACTAGTACAATGAATATTCCATTGATCAAATAACAGAGCAGCCAAACATCCCAATCCACACTGGCCTTCTTCTGTCCAGCTGACTAAACATTTAGAGGCCCAAATTCAGGTATCCCACCCACAGAAGGAAATGTGCCTGATTCAAGTACAGACAATTCTTCCAGCAGTGAATTATTATATGTAATGAAATTAAACCAGGAGTTAGTTACATTACTATATATTGCTAATGATGACTACTTTGGGGATTGGTTTCAATAGCATTTTTAAAAGTATCTTTGGGAGACTGAAGGAATGTTTGAAGAAGAAAGAACCGTTACACATTTCTAGGGTCCTGAAAGTGGGTAAAGCCTTGGCTTGACTCTGCCAGTGGCCTGGGCCCGGGTGCATCCGAAGCCTCCTGGTCTCTGGATTGTTCATATTCAGGTCCCTCAAGGAAGAGAGATAAGACCTGAGATGCTCTTGCCATGAGTCCAGAGGATCTAGAACCCACCAGATCCTTATTATTAAAAAAAAAAAAAGAGGGTGAACAAGCTGGAATCCAAAGCCAGTCAGTTCTATGCTGTAGTTCTCACGGGTATACTGAAAAATAGAAATGTGTAGTTTGTCCACTTATGAGAATAAGATGTATAACTGACATTTTCAACAGGAATATGTGAATAATTCTTAGTGTCTAGAAAGTTGATCAAACTGGTCTTCTGATGTGTGTACTTGAGGTAGACTTCAAATCCCCCTATATGAAGAAACCCAATGAAAACAAATGAAGGGAGTCAAGGTGTGCACTTCCTGGGCCCAAATACATTGAATGAAGTACAAAGAGATTTCTTCTCTGGACAGGCTCCCACATCAGGTCACTGATGTGGTTAATGAGAGAGGCCCACCCAGTCTTCCAGACTGGAGAATGTGGTTTCCATGGAAAAATGGGAGAATACAGCATGGTGAACACATTCTACAGCCAGCCTGAGACCTAGACCAACAAACCTAAAACTCAGCCTCTCATTTTTCTATCTATGAGATGGGTTAATCACACCTGTGTTAGACAGGAAGTTTTGGCACAGTATCAAAACATTTTTACATCCAGTGGAAATTAGAGAATACACTGAATGAGAATAAATAAATCACATGTACAAACTGGTATTTAGAGTAACTTGTGCTTCTGCTCAGAAAATGAAACAGCAAAGTGAGGAGACATCAAAGATTTAGAGTAAATATCTGCATACCGTATGTCTGATAAATAGTTAACACAAAAAACATATAAAAAGACTCACAGTACATGATAACAAAAACCCATATAATCCTATTCAAAAATGAGCAAAGAACCTGAATAGATATTTCACAAAAGAAGACATAAAATGGCAAAGAGAAGTATGAAAAAATCCTCAAGTTCACTAATGCTGGCAATTGCAATTTAAAAACCACAATGAGAACACATTACCCCGTTAGAATGCCTATTATCAAAAAGATGATAGATAAATTCATAAGCATGTGAATAAAAGAGAACCTTCACACACTGTAGCTGGGAGTGTAAGTTAGATAACCATTTTGGAAATAAATGTAAAGTTTACTCAAAAAGCTAAAAATAAATCTACCATAGATCTAACAACTCCACTTCTGCGTATATGTTCAAATGAAGTGAAATCACTTTGTCAAAGAGATGTCACGATTCCAATGCTCATTACACCATTATTCTTAACACAGCAACATATCAAAACTACAGAAATGCTCAATATCAAAACTACAGAAATGAACAGATAAAACTGAGAGAGTTTGGATGTGTCATTCCCCTAAAACTCATGTGGAAATCTGTTCCCCAAAATGGCAGTGCTGGAAGCTGTTTGAGACATGTGGATGAATGCCCTCTTTGGGGGAGGAGGGTTAGTAAGTGGGTTCTCACTCTTTTAGTTCCTGTGAGAGCTGGTTGTTTAAAAGACCTTGGCACATCCTCTTGCTCTCTTGCTTCCTCTCACCATGTGATCAACTTGTACCTGCTGGCTGCCTGCCATTTCCACCATGAGAAGCAGCAGCCTGAAGCCCATGCCAGATGCAGCTGTCCCACAATCATAAGCCAAATAGATCTCTGTACTTTATACATTAGCCAGTCTCAGGTATTCTGTTATAGCAATAAAAATGCACTAAGACAAATATAAATGTGATGCATATAAAAAATGGAATTCTATTCAGCCTTAAGAGAAACAAATTGTCAATTGTGGCAAGATAGCTGAATCTAGAGGACATCGTATTAAGTAAAATAGGCTCAAAAAAGCACGCAAATACTACTTAATTTTAGTTGTATGTAGTCTGAAAATCTCAAACTAAGAGAAATGGAAAATAGAATGGAGATAACGAGAAACTGAGGGTTAGTTTGGGGGTCAAGGGTAAATGTGGACATGTTCAAATGGTACAAAGTTTAAATTTGGCAGGAGGAATGAGTTCTGGTGATGTACCACACAGCATGGTGAATATAGCTTAGAGTAATGCATTGTATATTTCAAAGTTGCTAACAGTGGATTCTAAATAATCTCACCATGAAGTGATGATAAGTATGTGAGGTAATGAATGTTAATCCATCTGGTTTTATCATTTCACAATGTATACGTGTTGAAACATCACATTATACCTCATGACCATATGCAGTCATAGTCTGTCACTTAAAACAAAATAAATTTTTTAACAGGCAGGAATTGCCCAAATGAATTTTTAAAAATATAAACAAGAAAAAAATAAATATTGTGCATAGGAAAACACTTTCAGTTAAAAGACAGAAATTGGTTAAAAATTAATGGATGGCAAAAGATACACAAGGTAAACAGAACTAAAAAACAGCTACACTGGCTGGCCATACTAATATCAGACAAAATATATATTTTTTAAAAAGTTATTGGGGATAAAAAGGGAAATTTTATAATGACAAACATATATCAGTCATGAGAACATCATGACAATTATAGATACACGTGCATCAAACACAGAGGCTCATCATTAAATAAAAATAATTGAGGAAGAAATTAAGAGAGAAGTAGTCTATTCTACATAAATATTTGGAGATGCCCAGTGCAATTTGCACTAATGGGTAGAACAACTAGGCAAAGTAGTGACAATGGTATAAGAGCCCTGGGCAACAACAGATATGTGTATGTACAACTTGCCACCCAACAACAGAATACACATTCTGTTAAAGTACACATGGAAGGACCACAGAAAACACCATTTGCTAGGCCATAAAATAGCCTCAATAAATGTGAGGATTGAAATCACACAAAGTATGTTCTCTGACCACAATAGATTTAAGTTGACAATGATTAGCTGGAGGATATTTCAGTAGTTCACAAATATGTGGAAATTAAACAAGAAATTCCAGTCACTAAGTCATAAGGTCACAAAACAAATTAGAAACATTTTGAAACTGAAAACAAAAACCCCTAAAGAACAGAAAAAAAGGAAATAATGCAGAGTTCAAAATGAAAAAGAAATAATGGTGCTGTAGATTCTGTCCACTGGTACCAGAGAATAGGGGAGAGAGGGTGGCAAGTGGAAGTGACCTTTCTGTCCAATGAGCACTGCAAAACCTTTTAGAGCTAGAGCTAGGGTCTGAAGCTCACAGACCCCTAGAGCCCAATCACAAACTCTTCACACACAGGCCTATGAGCTAGGTAACTGGCAAAAAGGTCCTTGGAACCTTGGTTGAATAAAGAGTAGACTTTATTCAGCACACACACACATCTAGGAGCTAGGCACTACAAAGGAGAAACTCAGAGACTAAACTCCTACTGGCAAAGTACAAAGAAAAACTGAAACTGAGCAGCTGCCAGCAGAGTAAAAATGCTCTATTGTTAGATGCTTAGGCACCACTTTTGCTGGCCAGCACTGCTTCACAAACTCAAGAACACATGAAAGCAATTAACTAGAAAGATACATGGGTGCACATACACACTAACTCCACCTGCACACAATTTGTTTACAAAAAATGTCACGGGAGCCTGACTAAATTATCCTATTTCCCCCCACACACCTGCATTCAGCCACACCTCAGGTTCTATGCTGGACCCCATTTTGTCTTACTCGTACTTACCCCTCCTTGGTACTTGGGTCTCCTCCCCTCGCCAAGGCTATAAGGACAGAGAAGGGGCAACTGTCAACTCCAGGAGGCTCCTTCAGTGAAAAGAGGCACTGGGGACATTGCTAGGTAAGCAGATCTATGTGCAGGTAGAACCATGCACAAGGTAATATGAAGTGTAACTGGGATTTGCTCGGTT
This sequence comes from Cynocephalus volans, assembly GCF_027409185.1. Classification (NCBI taxonomy): domain Eukaryota; kingdom Metazoa; phylum Chordata; class Mammalia; order Dermoptera; family Cynocephalidae; genus Cynocephalus; species Cynocephalus volans. The sequence continues at coordinate 7,859,056 of NC_084479.1, forward strand.
GCCCCTCCTAGCACTTCATCACTGCAGACAAAAACACAGGATAGTCCTGAAGTACAGAGCACGTGGTACACACAATCATGTCTATTACGTGTTCCCATTTAAAACTATGAGGAATAGGAATAAAGGATACCTCTTACTTCTAGACACTACTTTTCACTAAATATAATATGAAAAATGTTACTGTTTGTGGCAATTTAAATGATTGCAGATTTAATCTCTTAACCGTTATGTGTGTGATTTGTATATTGTCATGGAAGTATTTCTATTCAACCCACTGACTGGCTCTGTGCTAGCTTCAAACATTAGAAAAAATTACATTTACTGAAGAGAGAGTTTTGCAAAAAAGGTCATAAAAATTTACGTACAATGGGAGAGTAGGAAAAACGAAAGAAGCACAGTACTTTAGAAAATAAATTTTAAAAAATATAAATAAGTGGCATTTAATGTCAAAATTCTGAGGTAACCCTTCTGGTGAAGATGGCAGAATAAAAAGGTCCCCAGTGTCACTCTCTCCCACAAACCAACCAGTTTACAACCATTAAAAAGCAATGACAGCCAAGCTGGGGCTGCTAGAGCTCAGGGGAAGAGAAGAAGAGACCTCCAGTGTTCACAAAGGTAGGAGAAGCCATGATGAGAGAAAGAAAAAAATCTTCCCCACCATTTCAAGCCCCAGCCACTTTAAGGGTGGAGCTGGTAAACACATGGAGCAAGAGGTGGTAAAAGTGTTACGGGTAACATCATTACCCCATCTTGTTCCAATACAAGCTGCTGAATATTTCTGTACCCTACAGCTCTATGATCACAGGCTTGTGCTCGTGTAAGCAAGAAACCATGGGCTGCTAGCTCTTAGCTTTTCTATAAGTAAAAAATAGGCAAGTCTACTTCTTTAAAAAGAAGAAGAAGGACCCTCCTCAAGTAACCATACTTGCTGCTCTTGTACTCAGGAGTAATAAAGGCCTTACCTAAAGCTTGTTCAAAATTATGCCTGTAAGGAAAGTTTTATGCTTTGCTAACTTTCATATTTTAGATTTTGTAAACCAGCTGTGCTTGCTCTTGCAAAACATCTTGTATGCCTTACAGAATGTCACTAGTTAACAGCTCAAGGTTAAACACGAGTAATACTATTTTGCAAAAAAAATCTATTTTGGTTCATCTCAAGGATAGTAGGGAGGGGGTAGGATGGTCAGAAATTCCTTGCCAGGGATGGTTGGAAAGTCCCTGCCAAATGCTAACCGCAAAATTAGCTCATGTACTCATGGCTTGCTTGCATTTGCTAAACGCAAATCGAACGATTATCCGATCACACCAAGCTAAACATAAAAACCGAAAGTAACTGAGGCTCAGTGCCACAGTTTGAATTGGCTGCTGTGACCCCGGCCGGAATAAATCTTTTAAACATCCTTCTGCGTATGTCTCCTTTAAAACTCAGATATAACAAAAGCCACAGCTGTGCCCTTTGTATGAAGTTACATGGAAGTGACAGGGGAGAAGAAAGACTTCTGTCCCCCAGGCCAGCAAGACCATTAACAGGGTTTCTGTGGACCCACATGAGAATGAGGAGAGACAGACAACAGAAAAAAAGGAGCCACTGAGAAGCCAGTGAGTCATGACAAGGGACCAGATTATGGCCTATCCTATGGGAAGTGTTTGGAGTGTGGGTGGTTGGAAAGATAGGCCCACCACGGGAACATTGGTGCAGAGCATGGACAACTGATCTGCCCTCCAATCAGCATGGGATCACTCAGTTTAGACTGGTCAGGATTGTAGAATTGCCAGGTTGCAGTTTGCTACAAAGCCTCAGGCCCAGACCAGAATTTCCATACAACCCAAGTGTACCAGATCTCATGAGACCTGGAAGTACATAGAAGGTCAAGCATTAAAGCATAAGCTGCACAAAAAGCCTTCCCCAGGGAATCAGGAGCAAAGCAGTAATTTAGCTAAACCACAAAGCTCAAGTGCTGGTCACCTCAGGAAGTTCCTCCATTTTAGATGTAACCAAAGGATAGCAAACTTGTCCTGGTGCAGCGCTTAAGTGGTGGGAACAGAGAGTAATCCAACCCAGAAGTGAAAGAAAAAACAAAACACCCACAGATCAGAAACAAATTTTGGTCTTAACTAATAAAAGTCTAACACCACCAAAGAACACCTATAAAACCTAAAAGAACCAGAAGCCCCTGGGCTCCCAAGTTGGGGCTGTGGGGGACCAAGTGTCTCGGCCAACCCCTGACATCAAAAATGAGCCCAATGATGACCATCAAGCCAGTGCAAGAAGCAACCTGGGCTCCCGAGCCAGGGCTGTAGGGGGGCCAAGGTCCTCAGCCATCCTGCCCCCAAATCCACAACCACCACAGTGATGGCCACCAAGCAACTGATGGTAGTGCCCTGGGATTTCAAACTGGTATTGAGGGCTAAGTGCCTTGGCCACACCCCCTAACATCTGCAACCAGCCCAGTGTTGACCATCGAGCCACACAAGAAATGGCCTGGTCTCTCAAGCCAGGGCAATGGGAAGCTGAAGGCATCAGTATTATCCCCCAGCCCACTGACAACAAATGAGCTGCTGCAGGAAGCACTCCAGGCTCTTGAGCTGGGGCATTTGGGGGCTGAGGGCTTGAGTCACACACGCCTGACATCTGCATCAAACCCAGTGACAACCCAGATCTCTACAAGCACCCTGGTCTCCCCTGCAGAAATGAGGGAGGCCACAGGTTTCAATCATGCTCTGCCTCATTTCCCATCTTCCCACCCTGCTTCCTCTCCTCCTTCTCCCCAACTGCTCCACAACATCTCAGAATGAGGCATGGAGCCAGAGGAAGCAAAACACAGCCATAACTAAACAAGCTGCTGCCATTGTCTGGGCCCTGCTGGGGTCTGGATGCATGGAGGTACAGAAAGCTGAACACAGCCACAACACTGCCCTGGTACATCCAGTATCCTAAGGCATGGAGTCAGGGGAAGCTGCATCCAGCCACGACCAGATAAGAAGCACATCAAAAACACAATTTTCATGCAGGTAGCCCACCATAACCACCACAATTGCCATGGCTTCTGCAAAAGCAGCTAGACCCTATACCAGCAGTCACAGCCACTGTACAGATGGCAGACCAGACTCAACTGCACTGAGACAAAGAGAGGGAACAGCACAGAACAAAGAAAAATGTCCTCTCCACAAATCACACTCCTGAGTAAAAGAAGAAGCATCTGATTTGTGATAATAAGGGAGGACTTGCTCACGCCTGTCTCAGTACTGGACAGATCATCTAAGAAACACAACAACAGAGGAACAGTTAATCTATCAGATGGAGAGAACAAACCTATGGGAATTATAAGGGAGAGGGGAAGGGGAAATGATGGAGTAAAGGGAAGGGAATTTCTTGGTCCCTCTCCACTAGGTCATCATCTGAATCTGGACATCTCAAATGACAAAAAAATTAGTATCTATGAGCCACACATAAGCATATGTCATTGATTGCTCAAGTAAAGGTACAGAAGTGCCCTCCAATCATAGTAAGAAAAGATTTTATAAAACAATCAATAATGAATATTGGTTTCATGAATTTATGGAATTCCTTCTTATTGACAATTTAACATTGTTCTAATATATTTTCTAATGTTATACCATGTTTTTCTTTCCTTCTTTGTTCATTTTTAACATTGAATTTATGAGTAAATGTGTGTTAAGAATTTTTACCCTCTGCCTTCTTCTAGTTTTCATCTAAGCACTTTTAATTTCTTTACATTATTCTCTCTCATTTTTATAACAGTGTGTGTCTCCTGCTATTTTTCTATTTCACTATGAAGGTGCTTAGGTTTTCTTTTATCAGGTATTTTCAGAAACAAAAGTGTGCCGATGTTTTTTATCACATATGCAGGAATATGACTTAGGATAAGGATTTTGCATTTGTGTTTATACGCTTTACACTCCTCAATTAGAAAATGGCTATAGGAATGTGAAAGTTTTTCAAATAATAAAATATCCTTTTCTCTAACCAAGACAAAGATAGCTTCCTCCAAGTTTCTCATTTAATCTGACTTCCCCTGCTTCTCATAAACCATTACAATTAAAGAAACTTCAGATGTCTACACTAGACACCTACTTCTGTTCTATAACATATGGTTCTGCGTCCAAGGCTGTTCCCACCACCTTTGAAAAATGTTCTTTTGACTCCTTCTCAAATCAACTTGTTTGAATGATTCACACAAAGAAAACAGAAAAAATGCTAACTTTTAACTCCACTCCCAAAGAATAATCTTATGACCTCAACATGAAACCTTTACTTCACTTGGCGTTAGCACCCAACTCAGCCATGCCAGAACAGGCAGGTGCTGATCCCCAGCCCAAGAACTGGCTACTCTCTGCTGCCCAGAGTTGGCAGTCCCTTCGGGATACTGGCCTGACATCAGGGTGGGACGTGTGGACCATGATACCCCCTGCCACAATGATAAACACCAAAGGAAAGACACCAGGAATGTGATAAATCAAGAAAATATGTCACCACCAGAGGAAAATAGTAACTCTCAAGCCCTAGATCCTTTACAACTGGAAGTCCTTGAAATGACTGACAAGGAATTTCAGGAGACAATTGGAAGGAAATGAAACGAGATACAAGAAAACTCAGACAACACAATGAAATGAGAAAAAGTATACAAGACCTGAAAGAAGAAATGTACAAAGAAATCAATGATTGGATAAAGAATGTAGCAGAGCTTGTGGAGCTGAAGGATTCATTCAATGAAATAAAGAACTTAGAGGCGTTCAGTCATAATCCCTCAGCTCGTAGCTTCACCCCATTGTCTCCTCAGCCAAGCATATACACCAAATGTCTGAACCTGCGGTTCCTCTTGTACTGAGCAGGAATACCATGGCAAAACACATCATCAGCAGGGTAAAAATAACCTGTCTCATGACGGTCTAAACCCAGCTCACATTCCCTATTAGTGGGTGAACAATCCAATGCTTGGTGAATTCTGCTTCACAATGATAGGAAGAGCCAACATCGAAGGATCAAAAAGCGACGTCGCTATGAACACTTGGCTGCCACAAGCCAGTTATCCCTGTGGTAACTTTTCTGACACCTCCTGCTTAAAACCCAAAAGGTCAGAAGGATAGTGAGCCCCCACTTTCACGGTGTGTATTCGTCCTGAAAATAAAGATCAAGCAAGCTTTTACCCTTCTGCTCCACAGGAGGTTTCTGTCCTCCCTGAGCTCGCCATAGGACACCTGTGTTACTGTTTGACAGGTGTACCGCCCCAGTCAAGCTCCCCACCTTTCATGGTCCCCGGAGCATGTTGCACCCAGCCACTGTGGCCGGGTGCTTGGCACCAGAAGCGAGAGCCCCTTGGGGCTCACCCCCCCAAAACACTTCACTGGGTCAGTGAAAAAATGATGAGTAGTGGTATTTCACTGGCGGCCAGCAAGGCCAGCGGACCCCCACCCCGACCCCTTGTGGGGAAATGGGAGAGGGCGCTGGGGGCCTCCCACTCGTTCACACATCTCATGTCTCTTCACCATGCCAGACTAGAGTCAAGCTCAACAGGGTCTTCTTTCCCTGCTGATTCCACCAAGCCCGTTCCCTTGGCTGTGCTTTCACTGGATAGTAGGTAGGGACAGTGGGAATCTCGTTCATCCATGCATGCATGCATGCATGCATGGCAACATGGGGAAAAATCTGAGAAAGGATATCAGAAGCTGTACTCTGCAGTAGAAACACACTTCAAAAAATTAGGTCAGTTTTGTCACCAAACAAACACCAGACAAATGACAGCAACAAGCCAGGTGAGAGATAAATCTCCATATTTCTTACCTTATATCATGCAACATGTCCACTTCTTAACAGAAACAAAAATTATGAGACATTGAGAGAAACGGGAAAGTGTGACACATACAAAAGACAAAACGCAAACAATAGAGACTGCCTTTGGGGGGACCCAGATGTTGGACTAGCAGACAGATGTTACAACAGCTATTATGAATATGTTCAGAGAACAAAAGAAAACCATGTTTTAAAATTTAAAGAGATATAGTGAGAACAACGACTAATCAAATATGGAATACTAATGAACGCTTAGAAATTATTTTTTTAAAAAGAACCAAATTGAAGTTCTGAAGCAGAAAACTAGGATAAACAAAATTTAAAATTCACTAGATGACTACAAAAGTAAATTTGAAATGACAGAAGAAAAATCACCAAACCTGTAGATAAATCAATAGGAATTATGCAATTGGAAAAACAGAATGGAAAAGAATGAAGAAAAATGAACAGAGCCTCAGATAAATTTGGGACACAATCAAAAAACAGCAATATACACATAATTGAAGTACCCGAAGAGGCAAGAGAGAATAGGATAGAAAATATATTCAAAGAAATAATAGCTAAAAACTTCCCAGATTTTATGAAAAACACAAATCTATACACCTAAGAACCCAACGAACTTCCAAGAAGTTAAATGCAAGGAGAGTCACATCAAGAGATATCACAGTCAAAATGCTGAAAGCCAAAAATGAAGAAAAAATATTGAAAGCAGGAAGAGAGAATTAAATCACCACATATAAGTGGTCATTGATAAGACCAACAATTTATTTTTCATGAGAAACACTGCCAGAATTCAGTGGAATGACATATTCAAAGTGGTGAGAGAAAAAATAAACTGTCAACCAAGATGCCTGTATCCAGCAAGGCCATCTTTCAAAATGAAGGCAAAAGTAAAACTTTCCCAGAAGAATAAAAACAAAGAATTTGTCGTCACATATCCTGCAATGTAAGAAATGTTAAATGACGTTCTTCAGCAGGAGAGGAGTGATACTAGATAGCAATCAGAATCTGTATGGGAAAAAAAATCTCCAGTAATAGTAATTATGTAGGAGTGATCAAACAAAGTATAATGACATACTGAGGTTCCTTTCTTATCGTAACTGACTTAAAGGACAATTGCACAAAACAATATTAAAAAAATTGTATGTTGGTCATATAACATATGTCAGTGTAATATATTTAACAATAAAAACATGATAAAGGAGCTTGTGAATGAAACTATATAGGAGTAAGAAATTAAGACCAGACGGTAACACAAATTCAGAGAAAAAAATGAAAAAATTCAAAAGTAGTACATAAGAAGTTTAATATAAAACAAAATGAACTCCACAAATATAATTCACTCTCCTTCTACATTCTTCAACAGACATTAGATTGTATAAAGCAATAGACATAAACATATTTTGGGGTGTGTAACATACATTAAACATATGAATAAAATAATAGCGTGAAAATGAGGGAGTTTAATGGTAGTAATTATTCTGTCTCTTACTCGATATACATGGATGTATAGAATGGATGTATAGATTAATTTAGTGTAACTGTGAGAAGTGGTGGGCTAATGGGTACAAAACTATGCTATCTATCCTAAGTGAACCATTGCATGGTATATGCATGTACCCCACGTGCATATCAACACACTGTACCCCACCAATATGTAAAAGTAAATGTTAAAATTTAAAAAGTAGCCTGAATCCGAACTAGATTCTGATAAAATTTATATTGTAAGTCACAGAAAACCATTAAGACAATAACCCAAATGTATGATCAAAATTATTAAAGATATTAAAATGGTACACACAAAAAGTCTACCTAATAAAAAGAAGTAAATGAGGAATACAAGGAAAAAATAGTCATAAGTCATATAGAAAACAAAACCAAAAACAAGTCCGACATAAATCCAACCATATCAAACATAATATTAAATGTGAATCCAAGCAAAAGAAAAGATTGTTAGACTAAATAAAAGAAGATATAACTATATGCTGTCTACATGAGACTCATTATATTCAAAGTTGCAAATATGCTGAAAGTAAAAGAATGGAAGAAACCCCATACGATGAACAACTCTAAGAAAACTGGAGTGACTACATTAACATCGGACAATATAAGACAAAAATGTTACTGGATATTTTATAATGATAATAGGGTCAGTCGATCACAAATACATAAAAATTACAAACAGATATATTGCTAACAACAGAGTCCCCAAATACTTCAAGGAAAACCTGAGAATTGAGAGGAAGAATAGACAATTCAACCATAATATTTGGAGATTTCAATAACTCACTTAAAAATTTTTTTTCTGGGTTTATTGAGGGATAATTGACAAAAATCATATATATTTAAGGTGTGCCACATGTACATTTTATAAATGTATATATTGTGAAATGATTACCATAGTCGTTAATACATACATCACTGTACATAGTTATTATGTCATTTTTGATAAGAAAGAGAACATTTAGGCACAAAATCAAAGAAAAAATCACCAATTATATACAAGATATGAACAGCATTATAAAATAAGTTGAACTAAAAGACATCTATTGAATACTCCATCCAACATTAGCAGAATACACATTCTTCGCACGTGTACATGGAACATTTCCAGTGTAGACCACGTGCTAGGCCGTAGAACAAACCTCAACAGATTAGAAGGACTGAAATGAAACAAAGTATGCTCTATAAAATGACGAACTGAAATCACAAATAAACAACAGACAGAAATTTGAAAATTTTTTTAATTGTAAAAATTAAATCATATCGTGCCACAAAAACAATATATGAAAAAGAATTCAAATAAAAAATTAGAACATTAAAAAGACAACTATTTTTTCTAAGTAAAAAGGTTAAGTAATATTTTATATGTAAAATACGATTTATAAAATTCATTGAAATGTTAGCTTAAGATCTACACATTTAGCAGAATATACAATTGTCTCATTTCAGAAATTAATGGAAATTTTCTACAATTCATTTATACAGAACATAGGACAAAAAGACCACAAAGAAAAGGGGCGATAAATGGAATTTTCCTGCTATGAGGTTGCATTTACATAAACTGCTACTTCCTTAGCACTAAGTAGACCATGATAAGTAAAGGATTCATTTGCCAACCTTTGTTACAACCAGTAAATATAACTCACAAAATAAAGAGGTATAGGTAACATTCTTATTACTAATGTAGCTTAAAAATTACCAAAAAAACTTATATCCCATAATATACTCCTTGTCTGTTTCCCACTATGCTATACTTCAATAATGTAACCCCACCACATGATACATACCTCGCACATGTTAGGAAGTGGAGAAACACTTGGGCAATCAATGAAATGAATTAACTACAGTACATTAGGCAAATAAAAACAGAAGAGATCCACTCTTTAGAAGATTACCTGCCTTTAAAGAAAAATTTATCTTATTGCTATAAAGATTAGGTTAATTAGGTATGAGAAGAAAATCAGCTAAGTATCTACCAGGCCAACCATTCTGCTGAGAAAAACTAGGAAGACTTCAAGATATTTGAGATATTATCTGAAGGCGCTACCAACCCAAGGAAGCAGTCATTTGAAGAGACAAGATCTCAGAAGAGAAGCCCAAGGGATGACATCCAAGTTTGGTAACTCTTCTTTCCTTAAGATACATGCAAACTCAAAGGAGGTGATTGAGAAGCCAAGAAGCTAAGTAAAAAGTTGTAGTTTAGAAACTAAACAGCTGAGCAGCTCTTTCAGTAGTCTCAAAAGCTCAGCTCAGGGGACACAGGCTGAGCTAACAGTGAACCAAAGAGAAAGGTTCTGGAAGAAAACCCAAGGGTTCATTTGACATCCCTGAGGGGCTATGCTCTCAAGGTCAATGCAAACTAGAGACAGAAAACACCTCACAAAAGCTGAGATCCAGATTCAAAAGAACTAATTCCCTGAGGTGAACTATGAGATGAACTGTCTGCATGCTTACTGCTTCTCAGAGGCAAAAGCAAATGCTCACTAAAAGAAGAAAAATTAATTCATAGTTCTAATGATTTCTATTGTATCTTGAACAGAAAATAAAGCAAACAATTAAAAAAATACATATGTGCAAAAACCTTAATGGGGGAAAGGATTAGCATCAGGATTGAGATCCATTTTCTCCATTTATTTGGGATAAGTAGGAAAGAAGAAATAACGACTCGTGTTCACCCATACAAGTTAAAGTGAAAATGAGATATCATGGCACACCTATTAGAGGAGCTACAATTAAAAATACTGATCATAAACAACTCTGAAATAATACCTCTCAGGTGATTCAGCCATTCCACTTCTTGAAGTTTATCCAAGAAAAAATGAAATTATACATCCATTAAAAGACTCATACAAGAATGTCCACAGCATGGAAAAGTATGGAGGGCTTGGGTAGAATTAGGAGGGGAAAATCCAAAAGTACACAAGGAAATCTGGGGAAAGGGATAAATATGCTCATAATTTTAACTGTGGTGATGGTTTTTTTCTTTCTCTCTCTGAAAGGAAAAACTCTGGCCTGAGCACAAAATAAGACACACCAGGAGACAGGGACTCAACCAAAGGGTATTAGGCAGGCAAAATGAACAAGTGGGCTGCTCTCTCAGAAGTGGGAGCAGCAGTGGGGGGAGTCGGGCTGGGCCTTTTATATCCAGTTAGGCTGAGCTGGACTGTTCCTATTGGCTAAGAAGGAAGGGGAGGGAAGCGAGCGGGGTTTAAGCTGAGCTGGGACTTTCTCATAGGCAGGCCAAATTGTGCGCATGGGAAGGTGACATAGCAGCTAGGGGATTTTTGTGGGTGGGGGGTTTCTGGGAAACTTTCTCAGGTGTCATTTAGTGTATCTTAGTCTTTTTTTTTTTTTTTTTTGGTTTTTGTGACCAGTAAGTGGATCGCAACCCTTGGCTTGGTGTCGCCCGCACTGAGCTCAGCCAGTGAGCCCACCAGCCATCCCTATATAGGATCTGAATCTGCAGCGGGAGCGCAGCTGTACTTCCAGCGCTGCACTCCCCGGAATGAGCCACGGGGTCAGCCCGTATCTTGCTCTTTAATGCCGTTTTACTTTTCTGGCAGCGGATATATTAGCCAACATTCCCCCCTCTTTGGTCTTAGATTGGGAGAAGGGCATTGAGATCATCTCTGGCTACTTCCTGCTGAGAAGGGGCAAAGAAAGGAGAGGGGGGACTTAGGAGGTGAGGGATGTAGGTTTGCTTAGTCTAATATGAGTGATCTAAACCCAGGCGCTGAAGATGGTAATTTCTACTGTTGAGAAGGTGAGGAATGTCCCTTGGAGCCAAAGGTCACTGAGGCCCTCAAATATGTCTTCCACTTTTTGGATGTTAGGGAATAACCAACTGTCCTCCTGGAGGGTGTGAAGGAAAAATAGGAGACATGTCCTCACCATCTGATGGGGGCAGGTGCTCTTGGAGGCTGCAGTGAGGAGAGCTGCCTGGGCTATCGAGGTGATTTGGCATTGCACTGAGGTCAGGGCCTCTGCTGAAGCCTTGACAGCCACCTGGAGTTTTGGGGATAGATCTCTAGTGATGTCTACAGAATGCATAAGAGTCCCTGTGCCTAGTCCTATGGCCTCTAGGGAGGAAGTTAGGGAGTCCCTGATGACTAAGGGGAGAAAGAATAAGTTGAGGGACCAGTGAAACAGGTAGGCAGAGAATGGAACCAGATGCATTAAGAGTTTTGGAGAGGCTGCCATTGCATGAAAAGAAACTCCAACATGGGCATGGGTTGTATGACTGATTGTCCAGGTCTGTGTCAAATAAAATCTCCACCTGAACCCTGAGTCAGGTGTGACAGGGCTAAGGAGAAGCAAAATCAGAAACGAGATGAAGATGTATGGATGTTGTTCGCACATCCTGCATGGGGGTTACTCCCAATCAACCTCAATCTCACAAATGGGTGCGGCTATGGGCCAAGGCCAAGTAAATTTGAGTTCAAGCAGTTGCCACAGAAAAAGAAGAGAAAATGTGCCACACTCAAAAATCCAAATTTCCATGCAGTATGAGCAAGGAAGGGAAGAGTAGTAGTTACTCTGGAATTGGGGAGAGTGTGGGTACACGGGATAGATGAAGCTTTAAAGATTGTTGGGAGAAATGGAACAAGTGGGCTTGTGGGGCCGTAATGGGGTATTGGAATTAGTTTTTTGGCAAATTTGACATTTTTTGGTTAAATCTTGGAGAAATATCTTATCTTCTGGGGTTACAGAGAAGAAAGAAGCTAAAAATATTTTCAGGTTATGTACACAAGGATGGAACTAAGAGCATAAATAAGATAAAAGTTGTTGTCTTTGTGGATCCTTTGAGGGATTCTCCAAAGGTGTTGGGGTGTGGGGGCTGTGACCATAGTTTTTAGTGGAAAAATGGTTTTGCCTTCTACCCCAACAATGGGCAGTGTGGAATAGGAGGTAGGTCCCCAAAACTCCATTAATACTGAGAAAGTGGCACCAGTATCAAGGAGGAAAGAAATGGGACAGCCCTCAACTGCAATATGTACCCTGTGCTCCCTGGTGGTGGTGAGGGCTGTCATAGGTAGAGGGTGCCTTGGGCCCCATCAGTCGTCTGATGCCAGTCCTAGAAGCCTGGGTGTGGGGTTTGAGATAGGTCCTGTCTCCCTATGGAGGCTGGGGCAATCCACTCCTCAGTGACCCGGAGTGCGGCATTTTGCACATGGCCTTGGTGGTGGCCTGGGGTTGGGGCATGATTGTGCCCAATGTCCTTCCTTACCACACTTAAAGCAGGGAACCAGAGGTCCCTTTGGTGTGGTTGGACCCCATGAAAAGGCAGTCAGTGGTGAGGGTGTGGGCCCCTTTAAGGCCTGTGCCAGTAGTTTGTACTTTTGGTGTTTGGCCTTATCTTCTCAGCCATTATAAACCTTGAATGCGGCAGCCAGTACTTCATTTTGAGGAGTGAGGGGCCCCCTTCCCAATTTCTTTAATTTGCTCTTTCTGTCAGAGGAATTCTGGTTTAAAAAAATAGGTCATGAGAAGTTGTCTTCCCTCTGGGGTCTCTGGGTCTATGATAGTATATTGTAAAACAGCCTTAGTGAGGCGATCTAAGAAAGAAGAAGGATTTGCATTTTTATCTTGTACTATTTCTTGGATTTTTTTCATAATTAACTGGTTTTTGTGCAGCCTGTTTAAGCCCTGCCACTATGCAAGTAAGAAACTGATCATGGGGGGGCCAATCCAGGGGGTGTGTTATAATGCCAATGAGGGTTGGTTTCTGGGACAGCTTGTGCCCCGATTGTTTTGATGGACTTCATCTCCGTGTGCCCTGGCCTCTAGCCAGACTCGTCCACGTTCTTCTGGCAATAAGGAATTTGTGAAGACAGTGTGGGCATCATGGAAAGTTAAGCTATAGGCCTGGCAAAGGTATTGGAATTCCCTTGTGTAGAAAACTGGGTTAGTTGTATAGGAACCCAAGCGTTTCTCGATTTGGGAAAGATCAGTCATGGAAAAAGGGACTTGGACTGTAATGATACCCTCTGCTCCTGCCACATCTCAGTGAGGAGCTAAAAGCAGAGGTTGGACTGGGAGGGTGGGTTGGGTTTCCTGGGCCCGGGATCATGTATGAGGGGGGCTGGAAGGATGTGCTGGCACGGGAGGGACAGAAGGGGCAGGAAGAGCCGATGGTGGTTGGAGTCTGGGAGAAGAGCATCCCCAATATGGGGGGCTCATCTGCTGGGTTGAAGTCAGGGGAAGGGGAGGAGGGGTCTGGCAGAGGAGGCTTAGAAGCTAATAAGACCTGTTTGGGGGCACAGGTGGCACATAAAGCAGGGTTAGAATGGAGGTAAGAAAAAGCCTGGACACAGGGAATTTCGGCCCATTTCCCTGATCACTCACAGAAGTTATATAAGTCCCGTAGAATGGGGGGGCTGAGGCGCCCAAAAGGAGGCCACCTGTTTTGATTATCTAAATTATAGCTGGGCCATTCTTGGGTGGAAAACCTAACAAGTTTGTTTGGCTTAATATCCAGAGTCAGACCCCAAGTGTGAAGATCAGCCAGGAGACATGTTAGAGGGAAATTGCCTGGAAGAGACAAGGCACCCCCATGAGAATGGAGGGGGAAGTACCGGACCCGAAGGGGCATCCCCACTTCAGGTGGGGTGCTGAGAGGTCTCAAACCACTAAAAGCGGCTGTCACTGGTTTCTGGCAGTTGAGGGACCCTGGAGGGTCACAGAGCTTGGGGCACCAGGTGCCAGGGCTTGTGAGTGCCTGGAGGGCAGAAATGAGAAACCCCGCAGTGAGTGAGAGGGCAGGGAATAGGTGGACCCTGCTTAAACCGACCAAATCCCAAAGAGAGAGAGAGAGGGAGAGAGAGAGAGAAATGAAAGCGGTAATCCAAAGACTCACCGATTAGAAGGCCAGTGTTGGATGTGCTAGTGATGATCGGGAGGAAGGGCCAGGCTGAGTGTCGTCACTGGGTGGGCTCTGGGCCATGGGCAAAGAAACGGATGGGGTCCCACTAGGGGTGGGGAAACCCATCCGAGTCATGGCACCAATGAAAGGAAAAACCCTGGCCCAAGCGCAAAATAAGACACACCAGGAGACAGGGACTCAACCAAAGGGTATTAGGCAGGCAAAATGAACAAGCAGGCTGCCCTGTCAGAAGTGGGAGCAGCAGCAGGGGGAGTCGGGCTGGGCCTTTTATGTCCAGATAGGCTGAGCTGGACTGTTCCTATTGGCTAAGAAGGAAGGGGAGGGAAGCGAGCGGGGTTTCAACTGAGCTGGGACTTTCTCATGGCGGGGGCAAAATTGCCTGGTGTGGGAAGGTTACATGGCAGCTAGGGGATTTTTGTGGGTGGGGGTTTTCTGGGAAACTTTCTCAGTGTATCTCAGTCTTTAATGTCGTTTCACTTTTCTGGCAGAGGGTATATTAGCCAACTCTCTCTCTCTCTCTCTCTCTCTCTCTCTCTCTCTCTCTCTCTCTCTCTCTCTCTCTCTCTCTCTCTCTCTCTCACACACACACACACACACACACACACACACACCAAAATACATAGCGTTTATTTTAATTTGTGCAATTTATTTTAAATCAATTTTACCTCAAGTTGTTAAAAATTGTGTGGTATATACCAAAATACATGTCTAAAGGAAAATTTAAGGCATTAATGTAAGCGATGAAATCCTGAAAATTTAAGACTTAAAAATACTTTTCATAAAATTAAAAAATAAATCAAGAATTTAAACCAAAATTTTAAACAAGAAAAATTAAAGTTAGCCTTGGTTAATGAAACCAAAACCAAAACCAAAAAAAGGCAAATGCAAGAGTTTTCTCTTTCTGTGAAAGGACAAAATGTGATAACCCCCTGGCAACAATGATCAAGGGAATAAAAAAGAAGATACATGTTATCAACAGCAGGAAGGCAGAAGGGATCATCACTATACAGAAGACATGTGCATTACGTTATGAGCAAATTTGTGCTAATAAATTTAAAATCATGAAATGATGAAATAAAAAATAGCAGAACAGTTAAACCAGGAGACCTCAAGGATTCTTTATTCAATAAACTGCATCTTTATAGAGAAACTTTCCTATAAATGAATTCCAAGTCTTGGAGCCAGAATTCCTGATTTCTCCCGTATAATTGAGAATTAAATAACAGCCAATATTGCACAACCTCTCAATAGGAGAGAAACAGTGAAAACTGCCCAAAATGTTTTATAGGACCTGCAGAGCTAGAGCTGGGGTCTGGAACTCACAGACCCCTCAAGCCCATTTGCAAACCCGTCACACACAGGTCGATGAGCTAGGTAACCAGCAACAAAGGTCCTTGGAGCCTTGGTTGAAGAAGGAATAGTCTTTATTCAGCACGCACAACACTATGAGCTAGGAGTACAAAAAGAAACGCAGAAACTCAACTGCTACTGGCAAAATCTAAAAAAAAGAAAAAGAAAAACTGGAGTTGAGAAGCTGCCAACAAAGTAAACATGCTCTATTTTTAGATGCGCGCTCTCTGCCAGCCAGCCTGCTTCAAACTGCAGAACACACAAAAGCAACAACTAGAAAGACACATGGGTGCACATGCACACTAACTCTACCCACACAACTTGTTTACAAGAAATGTACTCCTCATCCCCCAGCCAGACCTGAGCTGAGGGAGTCTGACTCAATTATTCCATTTTCCCCAGACCTCCTGGAATTTGAGACAGGTTACATTGAATCTACCGATCAATTTGGGAAGAACTGACATCTTAACAATATTGTCTTCTAATCCATGAACATGAAATGTCTCTGCACTTATTTAGGTTGTCTTTTATTACTAGTAGCAGTATTTCATAGTTTTCAACAGACAAGTCTTTCATGCTTTTGTTAAATTTGTCCCTAAACATTTTATTCTCTTCAATGCTATTGTGAATGAAATCGTTAAGTTCATTTTTAGACTGTTCATTGCTAGTATATAGAAGTATAATTGCTTTTTTCATTTTAGTCTCAGGTCCTCAAACTTGCCAAACATGCTTAGTTCTAGCAGTTTTTTGTATGGATTCCTCAGTATTTTCTACACACAGGACCATGCCATCTGTGGATAAAGACAGTTTTACTTGCTCCTTTCCAATCTGGACCTCCTTCTTTGTCATGTGCAGACTGGCTAACATACAATGCTGGCCCCCTACAATGCCGCATAAAAATGGCAAGAATGGGCATGCTTGCCTTATTCCTCAGTTTATGGGAAAAGCACCCCATTTTTCACCAGTAAGTATGATGTTAGCTGTGGGCTTTTTGTAGATGCACTTTATTAGATTGACAAAGGTGCTTTCTATTCCTAGTTTATTGAGAGTTTTTCCAATTAAATAACAAGTCTTAAATGTAAGGTGCTTTGATAAAAAGATTTACATCAAGTGGTCAATCTGACAATGTTGTAAAAAGCTCATTTTTTCCTCTTTTCAGTGGTCATTGTGTCCTACACAAATTAAGTATCGATGAATCAATGGTTTGATTCCTTCCTAAAGAGGAGTTGGGAATGAAATAGAGCTCCTTACACCCTCATAATGCATGCTATTTGCTTCTGTTAAGAATTGTTTGCTTAACCTAAGTAACTCCATTTTACGCCATCTGACCTGCAGACTACCCTCCCTTCTGCATGAGAAACCATTGACTTTCTCATAGAAACAAAAGCCGTTGCATAGAAGAAGGAGCCACACACAGTGACCTATTACATGGGAACAGGAACCATACACAATGAAAATTTGCATGCTTGATTGCTCTAACAGCTCATTCTTGGCTTCTGTAACCTAGCTACCTCGCTTGCTTTGTGCAACTGGACAAACCTGTGTGCCAATGGGATGTAGTTCTTGCCTTTAAAATCCCCACAAGACCAAGGCCTGGGGCTGTTCTCCCTTGGTTGCTCCTTGAGAGATGGTCACTGGTCAGCTGGAGTGAATAAACTGCCCTTTTCTGCATGGGTGGCATTCATGTGGGAGGGTGCCTCACAACACTGAGAGGTGTTTTCAGATCCCCCAGTATTATGGTAGAGCAGATGCTCCTTCTGTTATCCTGGAATGGGCTTTGTAGAGAGAGACATCCTCTTCTTTTCTTTGGCCTCTGCTGGTGACTCTCCTTGTGTCAATGCACTGCAGTGGCCGGTGGATCGTATGTGTGGTTGTTGTGCTGTCTAGCTACTTTTGCAGCAGCCATGGTTATTGTGGTGGGCTGTGGTGGGCCACACACATGGAGGTGATGTTTTTGGCATGCTCCTTGATGCTGGAGGTGTGCCTTGTCATTGGGGGGCAGGATCTGGTCTTCAGCCCATACCTCCGGTCCCTGGGTGGGCCCTGAAGTGCTGGAAGTGTGCTTGGTTGTGGGAGGGGGCCCAGTCCCTAGCTACAGGACTCAGGTCCCTGGGCCAGCCTGGAGGTGCTGGCAGTGTACCTAGATGTTGGAGGGGGGTCCAGTCCCTTTCTCTGTGCCTCAGATCCCTGGGTGGGTGCCCAGGCATTGGCAGTGTGGCTGTGCAGGAACTAATTTTGTCCTTTGCTTACTTCTAAAATGGGGGGACTTCCTGTGGGAAACAGTACATAAGCTGTGTGGTTGAGCTAAATTGCTGCTTTGCTGCTGATTCCCTAGAGAAGGCTTTTTGTTCAGGTCCGGTCTTAATGTTTGACCTTATAGGTACTTCTGGCTCTTCCAGAGACCTGGTGCACTTAGGTTGTATAGAAACACTGGTCTGGGCCTGAAGCTTTTCATCAAACTGCACCCCATGCAATTCTATATTCCTGACCAGTCTCCTTTGAATGGTCCTGCACTGACTGGTGTGAAAGTCAGCAATCCTTGCTGTGCCCCAGTGTTCCCCCGGTGGGCCCATCTCCCCCACCGCCCATTCTGCAAACACTTCCCACAGGACTGGCCATGTGGGGTCCTTTGTGATGACTCACCAGCCTCTGAGTAGCTCCTTTTTTTCAGTTGTTGTGGCTCCTCGCTCCTATGTGGGTCGGCTGGAACCTTATTAGTGGTCTTGCTGTCCTGGGGGACACCAAGGCCCTCTTCTCCCCTGCCACCTCCAAGCAACCCCATCCAGAGGGCACAGCTGGCTGCTTCTGCTGGCTTCCACTCCATGCACTCAGAAGCTCCAGCCTTAAAGCGGCCTTGGCTGATTTCAAAGGCATCACATTTTAGGGTTAAAAGACTTATATTGTAGTGATGGTAATAAAGTGATCTAAACATTAATGCAATCCCTATCAAAACACCCACAAAATTTGTAGTAAAAAATAGCCAATCTTCAAACTGATATGGAATTTCAAGTCACCCCCAAACAGCTAAAACTATCATGGCGGGAAAATACATAGTTGGCATGCTCACATTATTTAAGGGAAACATTTACTATGAAGCTACAATAATTGGAAGAATGTAGTGCTGGCAAAACTACATTCAAATACATTAATAAAGACAAACAGATGAATAAAGTAGGATTGAGACTCCATACACCTATGTTAACTGACATTTGTCAACGTTATCAAGAACACTGAAGGAAAAAAGTATGTATTCTACTAATAATGCTGGGACAACTGGACATCTACAGGCAAAAGCATGAAGTTGAACCCATACCTCACACCATGTATAAGAAATGAGTCTAATTGTATCAAGGGCTAAATGTAAGAGCTAAAATTATAACAATTTTACAAGAAATTGAAAAATCTTTATAAACGTTAATTCATAAGTTCACTAAGTGTGTTGATGAGAAGGTAAATGTAGAGATACATAACAAAGCAAATATAGCAAAGCATTAATTTTACCTGTGTGCTTGCCTTGGATTGAATGTCTCCCCAAAATGTGACACCCCACCCTTTGTGACAGCGTTAAGAGGGCGGAAAATCTTATTATAATCACTGAAAGGTGTGAGACCACACCATAGCAAATGGATTAAAAATGGTGGCCAGGGGCGTGGTTCTGAGGGTTTTAAAAGAAGAGCACATGAGAGGTTAGTCTCTCTGTGCTCTGCCATCTTCTGCCATGCGAGACTCTAAAGCCACCACCAAGGACTTCACCAAATGTGTTCCTTGGACTTTGGAATTCCCAGCCTCTGAAGGGGTAAGCAATAAATTTCATTTACTTTATAAATCACCCCATTCCAAGCGTTTTGTTATAAGCATCAGAAATGGACTAAAACAGTGCTTTATTATTTCACACATTCTACTTTTGTATGTGTGAGTCCTTCCAAGATAAAATATTGCGCAGATAAATAGATACATGTAACTTTAAAAAAAAAATTGGTGAGGTAGGAATATATTAAATTAACAGAGAAATTAATGTCTTGCACAAGTAATAACCAATTAAATTACAACAGGTTTGGATACCTGTCCTGGCCAGACACCAAACAAACAAGTAAATAACAATGAAAAAAGAACCTTTATGTATAAAGGTAACATAAAATAATAAAATGGATACGGATATGTTTAACAAAAAGTGTGCAAAAGCTCTATGAAGAACATTCCTAGATACACAAAACTCCTCTTTAACAGTTAAAAAAAAAATTCTTGAGTACAACAACTGATCATCACAATATGGTCGACTGAATAGTTCAAGCCCCAGCTACGGTTCTCATTCCTCTGGCCTGTGGTGAGTCCTGGAGATGCTCTGAGATGGTCAGATGCCTGGTCATTCTGCTCAGGTCCAGGATCCCCACCCCAGGCTTTTCTGACTTTGCTCAATTTAGACACTGTCTGCCGCATTATTTTCCTGCTTAAACGCCTCGCACCCATCCCTACCCTGATGCAAACATCCCTACCCTGATGCAACATAAAGTTCTCACTTAGAGTGATAGATCTTTGTCCTTTGGCCCCCTCAGTCTCACCCCTCTGTGATATCAAAGGCCCTGCCCTGAGGGGTGAAGGGATAATTCTACAGACCCCACCCTTCCCCCCACTTTTGCATCTTCTTAGGGCAGGGACCTGCTGCTCCCCAGTCCTCCCCTTCATAGTCAGGTTGAGTTTACATTCCCAACCTCCCTCTGGAAAAATGTACTCTTCCTGGGCACAGATAATAAAGAATTTTATTCCATCCCTGAGAATGTCAAGGTAGGAGATGGTGGTTAGGAGAAAAGGAGACCCAAAGAGGAAGACCAGGGAGAGAGGTTGAGTAATGGAGAGAGAGAGAAAATGAGAGGATAAAATAGAGGTAGAAGGGGAACGACTGAATGGCATGGATTTGGAGAGGCACAATTAAAGTTGGAAGGAAGTTATCTGACAAAGAAGCAGAGGAAGAAATGCTAATAAACATCATGGAGCATCAACACAGAGATGAAGGAGGGCAGAATGGGAGGTGGAGGGACCATGACACACATTGTCAGTGGGGCAACAGGTGAGATTCCAAACTCAATAGATTTTTAAAAATATGTTTCTAAATTACTTTCCCTTTTGAATTGACTGTGTCAGATTTAGATTATGAGTTCCTAATGCTTTTATAGTCTTTATTATATACCAAAAATACTCTTTAGTGTTTAGTAAATGATTTTACACTATTTCAACATGCATGTGGTAAGGATTTCAATACTTTTTGTTTTTGGGTAATCAGTCAAAATGTAGTTTAACCAGTAAGTCTAATTTTTAACAAGTCCTTTTTCATTATGAGGTTTTTTAAAATAGTGTCTCTGTGACCTAAAATTTTCAATAAATAATCTCTTCTCCTCCAGTTCCTTTTTTCCTTCTGCAGATGGTAAGTGATGGGCTGGATTGATGGGGAACTTTGTTACAACAGAACCCATCTGTTCATGATGAATAAACTGCACAGAGCTATTTCCATAACTGGCCCTCTTTCATATTTTCCAGGCCAATAATAATGTCTTCTCTGTTGTTTATATTTTGTAACTTAATGTGGTTTTCTGAAAAACGGAAATTAAAGGCTTGAAATCATTGTGATTTTAAAAATGGGTTACTGGGTTACTGTTACATACAAGCCCCAAATCTGAGAGGGCACTCTCATAGTGTTTATCACCCAGAGGTCCAGTGGGCAGAGACATTTGTTTATTAGACTTACAATAGATACTGATGGCGGCTGGTCAGCAAGAAATCTGTGCCACCATGGAGTACATACAACAGTTAAATAGTTAACAGATCAAAATAGGGGAGTAAATCATTTCCAGGATTATGTGCAGACCCTCATCCAGCTCACAAAACTCATAGCCCACCTGAGATATGGCTGGGGAGACAGGCTAATCTACCCACTACTCTCCTGATGCAAGTGTGTTTGTTCACTGACTTAGGGTCTCTGCTCCCTTGAGCATTCTGTTCATCTTAAAGGGGAGGGAACTCTGGTATGCACAGGAGTGGGGACT
Source organism: Cynocephalus volans (assembly GCF_027409185.1). Classification (NCBI taxonomy): domain Eukaryota; kingdom Metazoa; phylum Chordata; class Mammalia; order Dermoptera; family Cynocephalidae; genus Cynocephalus; species Cynocephalus volans. The sequence continues at coordinate 7,880,642 of NC_084479.1, forward strand.
AATGCTATGTCCAGCATTTACCCTACAGTTGTCAACTCTGAGTTAATTTACATATTCAACGTACACCAGAACAAGTTTCTACAAGCTTTTTTATTATTATTCTGGAAATAGACATGATTTGTTGATATAAAGTTCATGTTATGTTACACTTCTCACTGTGTAATGGAGACACGAAAATGAGTACTCAAAGCTACATGGATGCACTGAGAAGCCCGAAGTGACTGCACCTCAGCAAGTCCTCTGTTAGAATGAGAAAACTGGGTACAGCCCTAATTCAGAGTTAGCTTCTGTTTTTTATTGTAAAGAGAAGGAAATTTCACAAGAAAAAACAGTTGATTCAATCATTTCGAAAGGACACTACGACATGAGCAATGTGACAGAGGTTATCTATGTCTAACTATAGCTTGAGCAATGGAAACTAGTAACATCATTTAAATCTAAGTATAATTGTCTCTGAAGTTTCTATCAGCAAACAGCTTGCCCATAGCAAACATTTTTTCACATTTTTCCCTACAGCAACTCTTTAAAATCTCTTAACAGGATCAGTATGTCAACCACCTATTGGCTCTAAAATCAAAAAGTATACAATCCCATACCTAAACAGTGATTATAGTTAATTAGAAGGGCTGTTGCCCAGCTAGCTGTGGGCTTTTGCCACCCGGCCAGGGACTTTTGCCACATACATGCATTACCTAAAAACTCTATTCTAAAAATCAAATGAGAATCAAGATGTCTAACCCTCTACAATGTTAAAATAGATCTGTAAGAATAACAATGAAGAAAATCAAAAAAGAAAATTTATTTAAAAATGTGAAAGGATGGGAAAACGACTTCAATACTTTTGGAAGCACATTTCATAACCTCTATAAATAAACATTCAATACTGGCACATAAATTGACACACAGAAATGAAATAATGTAAACTTCTTCCAGTGGGGGAAAAAATTGAAATTTCAAAATTCCTTTTAGGTACATGGGAAATTTAGTCCACCGTAAATGTGATATCTTAAATATCTGATTACGACAGACCAAGCAGACATTTCTAAAAGGAAGACAAACAATCAACAAGCACATGAAAAAAAAAAATGCTTAACCTCACTAATCATCAAAGATAGGCAAGTTAAAATCACAATGAGATATCTATCATCTCATCCAGTTTGAATGACTATTAGCAACAAGACAGAAAATAACAAGTGCTGGTAAGAATTTGGAGGTAAAGGAGCCCTCCTACAGTATTGGTGGGAATGTAAATTGGTACAGCCACTGTGGAAAACAGTATGGAGGTTCCTCAAAGAATTAAAAATAGATCTACCTTCAGACCCAGCTATCCCACAACTGGTTATATGCCCAAAGGAAATGAAACCAATATATCAAAAAGACATGTGCACTATTGTGTTCATCACAACACTATTCACAATAGTCAAGAGGTGGAATCTACCTACATGTCCATCAATGGATAAATGGATTTTTTAAAAATTAACAAACAGACCTTGGCATAGATACACAATGAAATACTATGCAGCCAAAATAAATAAATAAATAAATAAATTCTATCATTTGCAGCAATATGAATGGAGACATAAACCATCATGCTGACTGAAGTAAGTCAGGCACAGATAGACAAAATACTACATGATCTTTCTAATAAGTGGAATCAAAAAATTATAAAGGTGGCTCCCATAAAGGTCAAGCAGAATAATGGTTACCAGAGGCTGGGAGGGGAGGAGGGGGCCAGGGAGGAGAAGGAAGGGACCAACAGGTACAAAATATGCTAAGTATATGCATGTAGTGAAACAACATGCTGTACCCCCAAATTATGTATAACTAAGTGTTAAAATAAAATAAAAAATATTAAATGACCTGACCTTCACTTAAAGAGGAGAAACTGCACTCAAAAAGAAGAAATAAAACACACTTAGGTGTGACTTCTCATTCATCAGACTGACAAAATTTGAAAGGCTTGAGAACACATCTCGTGAGGCTGTGGAGTCATTTTCAAGGACTGCTAATGGGAATGCAAAATGGCAGGAAATTTGACATTATTTACAACTATATATGCATTTATCTTAAGCTTGAAATTTTAATTCCAGAAATTTACTCTGAAGACTCATGTCCAAAACTGCCAAAAGTGATTTAACACAACATTAATTTGTACATACCATGAAGTTGTGTGCAGGGATCAAACAAAATGAGGTCAATACATCTGAACTGATGTTTAGTCCAGGGTATACAATAAAATGACCACCAGTGCGAAAAGGTATCCACTATATGCTACCTTCTGTGCTTAGGAAATATATATATATATTTATATATATATATAAGTATATATACGCGTATATATATGCATATGCCTATACAACATATGCATATACATATACGCGTACATGTATGTATATATACATACGCATATGTGCATAAATCTTATTTTCTCCAGAAAAAAAAGCGAAAAGCACAAGAATCACCAAAGGGTGCCTAATCATGAGTGAAAATGGACTCAAAGTATCTCTACAGAAATACTCTAATTACAAAAACACAAATACTAGCTATACTTTGGAACACCCAGCTGTCACCCTGTTGGGAAAATATAAGGAAAATGGTCAGGTCCCCTTGGACATTTGGAGTCTTGCCGAGCATCTGAGGTGGGCACACGCATGTGCAGGGTGCTCCTTATTATTGTCTAATGGTGATTGTGCATGTGCATCTGGTTTTTTTATTTTTTTATTTTTATTTTTTGGATTATGGACTCGAGTATAAAGGACTAATGGCGCAGATGTGTGAAGCTTCTAGAGGATGCTCCCAGAAGCCATAGTAGGTTGGCTGCTCCTAGCTCTGAATAAAGCCTATTATTACTTCACCCATGGCTCCAAGGACCTTTCCCTGTTACGTAGCTCACAGACCCGCATGTGGAGGGTTTGTGACCCAGTCTGGACAATGTGCTCAGGGGTTTGTGAGCCCTAGAACTAGCTTTACATACCCTCTTAAACAAGTGACTGACATTCACCTTACCAGGAATGAGACACCAAGAATAAAATGTTATGTGCCTTCTGATAATGATGCACTACAAATATTATGACATTATTTCTGTGATATATGTGTCCAGATTTGTAACTAAATCAAATCATGAAATAGTTTTTCTATAAATCATTACTAAATATGTCACAAATTTTTAAATGAAAATCACGTTGATTTATTTGTAAAAACAATAAAAACAACAATAATAGTGATATAGGAGCCATAGATGTGAATTCTAAAACATCAACTCCTTAATTATTGAAAAACAGCAAAATCTTAGGTACAGTTTGGATGAAAGTCAAAACGTCAGTAAATACTGCTTCATTTTCCTACTGGGTGCCGAGCTAGGGCTGGGTCCGGCACTCACAGACCCAAGTCTGAGCCACAAACCCTTCACACGCTATTCTGGGTCACCATACCCCTCACAACAGGCTGAGTCACCAGAACCCTCACATGCAGGTCTATGAGCTAGGTAACGGGCAAAAACGTCCTTGGAGAGGTAGGTTCAAGAGCATGGCCACGTGGGCGGATGCCCCAGGCAGTAGACGCCAGCCAGCACCAGCCAAGGTCGCCATGCTGCCCATGCACACTAATTCCACCCCCAAACAATTTGCTTACAAAAAATGCGCCACACCACTCCCAACCTGACGGGCAGGCGAGGGAGCCTGATTAAATTATTCTATTTTCCCAACACTGGGTCAGTTCATAGATTCAGTCTCTGCATTTGCCTGAGGATAAGTCTTCAATTTGCCATTGTTTGATGTAAATCTTCTTTTTCCTACCTGGTCTCAGGCCATTGTTCTGGGGTTTGTACCTCCCCACCTTCTCTCTCTCATGAACACTGGTATACAAGCTTTGCACCCCCATTGGAAATTGGGACATCACTCTCTTTTGGTTTCCCTGTGCTTTGCCACTTCCCAGCGTATTATATAATAAAAAATGTTACGTCTGTCCTTCATACAACAAAATAAGTAAATAAATCCTTTTCCTCAAGTAACTAACAAACTTTTTAACCCACTGTACTTATTGCACTTAACACAGCCTGTCCCTTAGTTAACACCTAATTAGCCAGCGACCCTCCTGTATTTCCATTATTGTTTTTATCCAGAGGCAAAAAGTGATTTTGCTTACGGTTACTTACTTTGAGCTGCTGACGGGTGCCGTATGCCAGGGCAAGCAAAACAAAACTCACTATCACCTTCCAGAAGGTCTCTGCCAGTGGTTTTATAAAACCCACAGTGTTACAATGTTGTTACCTTCATGCTTGCAGATCTTTAGATAACTTTAGAAAGGCTGATTGAAACAACTGTGGGGGAGGGTACCCTGTCTTTTCTCTTAAAGGATTTCTCTACCAGATGGAGGTAGAAGCATATTTGAAAAACATTGCTTTATTTATTTATTATTATTAAGTAGGGGTTGCTTTCAGAGTTTGTGATTTTTCTCTTTGAGAGACCCCCAGATATTTATTGGCTGACAAGTTTCTGGAGATGTTAAAGTAAATATGAATATGCAAAGACCAGTTGGATTACATGAATTCTAAAAATCACTGAATTGGGGGCAGGGAGAGTTTTTACCTATGATAAGGGTTTTACATGGGTGCCCACATCTAGGCTTCACTGAGAATAAACGTAATGGCTCTGCTGTCAACAAACAGCAGATCTTGGACTTGGCAAAACAAAGGGGGTGGGGGGCCTGATAATTTGATTAATCCCTCATGTTGACAAAATCTACGATATAATATTTGCAATTTTTCCAAATCGTTTTTAGAGTATTTCGATTAATTTCTCAAGAAGACCAAGAACAAATGTGTTTCTTACTATAATAAATACAGGACAAGGGTTAATAAAGTCAAGGAATTTTTTAAATAGTTGTTTGTTCTAACGAAAAGGAGCTTTATCATGCATAAGAAGGCAAAACAATCTTACACAGTTGAAAAAAGTTTAGTTGACAGTAAGAGAATTTAAGTCAGGCCCAAGTACATTACTTAACCTGCAACATCAATACTAAACGTTCTCGTTCTTACTGTGTTTTGTATTTCAACAAAGAGACTTCTTAAACTCTAAAAAGGGGTTCAGTGTCTGGTTTTGGATTTTGAACTGATTCACTGTTAAACTTTTCAAAACACTTAATTATGCCAGATGTTAAGTTAACCTGGGAATTCTTAATAGTCTTCAAAGGAATTTTCTCTTATTTGTATAACAAGCAGGTGGTTAGATCTTCAAGCCAGGTGCCTAGGCTAAACTCCACCTACAAGGGGACTTGGAGGTACTATGTTTGCGGATATTCGCTTTTCAAAGAGAAGGCTTCAAGGATGTTAAAAAAGACCTTCCTGGGGTGTCATTCTGCCAAGAGGCTTAGTTACTTTTGTAAAAGATTTGTGTGCACCTCAAAAGGAATGAAAAAGAAGGCAAGAGCCTATCGGGCTGGATCACAGAACCTTCTATCTCATCCTGTGCAGGTGCTGAGTCAGGTAAGTGAAAGAAAAACTGCACAGCCACGGCTGGCAAAGTGAACATGCTTTATTCTTAGACATAAGGCTCTGCTGACCAGCGGTTCAAAGCCGCTGCCTTCCGTACTGAAGAGTACGTACGTACACAAACAGCAGTGAGCCAAAAGGGTTCCCCAGGGTGTGCATATGCACGAACTCGACTCCCACACAATTTGTTTACAACGGATGTGCAGAATCCTACCAAGCACATGATGCGGGGAGCGGGCCTGACCAAACCGACTGCACTTTCCGCACAGAGTCACTTTTGAGAGCACTGGAAACTGATATTTTACTTTTCTTCAGTCTTACCTTTTCTGCCCAAATATAAAGTGCTCCTTTAAACTCCTCTCATCAGCAGTCTAGAACTGCTGCTTTTGATTTTACAAAACATGTTTGCAGTTTTGTCAATCTCTCTACTTTAACCTATGAATTTTTTGTGATCTCAATCAAAATGTTACCAATAGGTGAGGCTTGGCTTGCCCTCCCACCTTAAACAAATGACCCGGAAGTCCAAAAGTTGATGCAAGGATTGGAAGGTTTATTCAGATAACCTAATTGGGGTGGTAGTTACTCAGGCATATGCATTTGTCAAAGTTTATCAACGTGGAAATAAAACAACAGTGCACAAGATCTCATGTAGATTATACTAGACATTTTTTTAAGTAAACTAATATGAAATAAAATATTAAGTTACATAAAATACTTTTGATTTCTAATGGATATTTGTCATATTTTACAATGCCAACACATAAAATATATTTAGAGGGATGCAGGGAACCCTCTGTTGAATTAAGCAAATGGTCAGAAATGAATCTGTGCATATGTGGAAAATTAGTGTATGACAAAGTGACATTTAATATCAGTGGAAAAAATATCACCTAGTTCAGTGGTTATTATAAATTAGTATCTATGTAAGTAAATCAGGAAAAGATATCTACATTACTCTTCCACTAAAATATTTCTAGATGGTGCAATTACTTTTGGGTTAAAAATAGCCAATATTTAGTTAGTTATTTACTAATGCCAACCTCTGTTCTAAGTACCTTTGATATACATTTACTCGCTTAATGATTTCATACCTGTACTCATTTGGTCTTTGGTACAGCCCAGTTAAGGCTGGTTTTGTCAGTAGTGGTAACGGTGGTTGTGGTAACAGTAAAATAGTAAAAATAGTAAAAGTAGTTGTTGTGGTAGTGAAAGCTGAGGAAATTGGGATGTGGACAGGTTAAGTAAATCTTTCAGTGTCAGGCCTTATACTACGTGACAGAGAAGGGAGTCAAACGTGGAGAGTTTGCTTCTAAAACCCATGTTCTTAGTTTGATCCCTGACCCCCTCTATGTACATTTTAAGTGTTGGCATTGTGCAATGTGGCAAATATCCATTAAAAATCAAAAGCACACTTAGTGCTTATAGTCTAAATTTCTATTTAAAATAACAAAAATACTTCCCTTCAATACTGCTAAAATAATATATGTAAACAGCGGTTCCTCTGCTGGGTATGTACCCCACAAAATTCATGCAGAGCTTCTCCCATCAGACATGAGAAAGAATGTGCCAAGAACAGCATTGTTTGTTATAGCTGAAACCAGAAAGCGTCCAGTTTGTTATAGCTGAAACCCGAAAGCGTCCATTTGTCTGCCCAACAAAAGTAGAATGAAATACATGCCTTTCTCTTCTTATATTAAGCAAAAGAAGCTGCACTAATATTTTTATTTTTATTTATTTAAAATGTCAAAGAAAAGTATTCAGTGGTACTGTTATGGCATGGTAAGGAATGCTTTACTGAGGACCATCACAGTAGGTATAGGGACCACCACAATGGGGTCTTGCAGTGGGGGAGACAGATTGGACTCAACTCTAAATACAGCATGGGCAGTGGGGATTTATAGCCGAGGAGTGGGGTGTGGGTCCATGGATGGAAAATTACTGAGAGGAGTCATCAGGGGTAAAGGGGATTCTTGCTAAACCAGCCTAACTGGTTTTTGCTGAAGTCAGGCCAGGGTGACCAGATGGAGAATTGTGGAGGATGAGGACATTAAGGGTGATCAGATACAGGGAGAGGAAATCCTTAGTACATTGATTTAGCAGGGTTCTTTGTTAAAACTGGATTTTACAAGGAAGTGCACAGATGAGGCTGTGAGAAGGTTCAGCGTTCTCGTGATAGCTTGGCCAAGCAGAAAAGTTCAAGAAAAGGAAAATTAATCTAGAGTGATGAAGATCAAAATATAGTTTATTTCTTGGAGATTTGAAAGAGAGGTTTTAAATATCACAAAGTAGTTCAAGTAGTTGTTTAAAAGATATTGCAGGTGGTGGTGGTGGGGGAGAGGATGGCCAATTAGTTCAATTGGTTAGAGTATGATGCTGTTAACACCAAAGTCTAGGGTTGATTCCTGTACCAGCCTGTCAGCCAGCCTGGGGGTGGGGGGGGTGGGGGTCGGGGGGAAGCTGAGGGGCAATACATATTTTTTATTTGACATAAAAGCTCAGATGAAGAGTATTGTTTCTGGGCCGGCCCGTGGCTCACTCCGGAGAGTGTGGTGCTGATAACACCAAGGCCATGGGTTCGGATCCCATAAAGGGATGGCCGGTGAGCGTGGTGCTGACACCACCAAGTCAAGGGTTAAGATCCCCTTACCGGTCACCTTTAAAAATATATATATAGAGAGACACATATATATATATTTATACATATATATTGGTCTGTGAAATTAACTTGTTTTTTGAACCTGTAGCTTTGTTTCAAAAATCAGGATATTTAGCTGTAATGTATGTTTTAGTGTTTCAGAGTTTTCTTATTTGGGGCATTGTGGGGGTTTTTTGTTTGTTTCTTTCTTTCCTTTGGCAGCTGGCCTGTACATGGATCTGAACCCTTGACTTTAGTGTTATCACCTGGGGCTGGGTTTTGGAATGTATGTACTGAAAAGTTGATTTTCATATAAGACAAGTATTTTGAAGATCGATTTATTTTTATTCTACAAAGTGATGCCTTTTTTGGGTAAATTGCTAGTTTTCTACTCTAGCTTATGTGCAAATTTTATAACGTCTCTGGTTTAGATTATCATTGAAATCTCAACAAATTAGCCATATTGGACCCCAGTCCCCATCTTCCCAACCCCATAGTCTGAACAGTCCATAGTTTCAACATTTTATCTCTATTTTTTTATTTCATAAACTTAAGAGTTAATTGGCATTGGAAAGAAGTAGATTGTCAGTGTTACAAAATAATTTTAAAAAGACAAGCGAAATGATGACTCTCATACACATGTAAAAGCGAACACGAGTTAAAGATTTTATTTTACCTGATAGACGTTACTTATCATCGATTCAAAGTATACGTCAGAGCGCACAGATTTATATGGAGTGCTCCATTACGGACTGAACTGCAAATGGAGGCAAAATCGGTGTTTGCACAGCGCGGAGGGGAGACAGAGTCGCGCAAAAAAGCTGAAAGACCAGTGAACACGTGGTCTTGGAAGGACTGGTCACGCTACATAGTTTTCCATCGCACTGCACATATATGTGTATGTATATTTTCTATAACATTTGCGTATGTTTCTCATCTGTATATTTGTGAATTACAACAGAGCGGAGTACCTCCTCATCAAGTTAAGCACTCTGTTATAACCATAAACAGAGGTCGAATCATTTCTGAAGGTCCTAATTCATAAACGTTAAATGTTAAACACCTTTACATACTTATTTTGGAATTAAGTCAAAGATGAAATAATACTAAAATTAAAGTGAATGCCGAGAGGAAAGAAATCAGTATCGAAACTAAACCTGAAGTCAGGACTGTAAGTCAGGGTAAAAAGGAACGTCCCCGTAGGTCTGTGTTGCCAGTGTTACCCCGATTGCCACTCAGGTCTGAGGAGCTGCTGAGGCGCTCCTGTTGCAGCATCGAGCAGGCTGTATTCATCGGCTGTGGATGGCTTCGCTGGTCCTCCATTCGTGAGTATGCAGCCTTGGTATAGCCCTCCCTGTATGTGAAGGTGTACACGCTCTCGTCCACGTTCACTCGGCTGCACAGTACTGAAGAGGGGTCTACGGGCAGCAAACGTCCACTCTTCTGTAGCAGTTTAGCCTTGCGGCGAGGTCGATACTTGTAGTCCGGGTATTTGTCTCTGTGTATGGCCTGTAATCTCTGTGCTTCCTGGAAGAATGGCCATTTTTCGGCTTCTGTGAGCGTTTTCCACTGGTATCCCAGCCGCTTGCTGATTTCTGAGTTTTGCAGTTTGGGATTCTCTAAAGCCATCTTGCGCCTCTGGTCTCGAGACCACACCATGAATGCGTTCATGGGTCGCTTGACCCGGTCGTGGCCTCTCTCTTTACCGTTTTCTTCCGTTTCACACCGATCATTTGAGCTAGGATTGCCCGTCCAAAGGAGGGAAGAGGTTTTCCTGGAGGCGGGGATATTCTGTTGCTTCACGTCAGGGCTGTGACTACCGCTGTTCAATACTCTGAACATAGCGAAAGTATATGACCGCTTTCCAAAAAAAAAAAAAAAAAAAAAAAAAGGTGGACTGTGGCAGAGACAAAACTCAAAAGCCTAAGCGTCAGGAAACGTATTTTACTATTCCAAACCTATTTCTGCCAGAGGCTTTGTTATCTCAACTTTTGTAATAAAATATTCATTTCTCCGCCCTGGACAACTCCCTCGACCCCGCCCCTACCAAACTACCAACCAGAGCCTTATGAAGCAAAACATAGTAATTCAATCACAAATTGCGTTAACTGCTCTACTGCTAATCCGCCGACCTGAAGACTCTACTATTGTCCTTCAAAAGAAAAACAAATTTTATCACCTATTTTTTTATTGTCCCTTTTACATCAAAGGTATAGCAAAGACAGATGCAAATGTTTATCGTTATCGTTGTAGATACATATTATCTTCACATAAACAGAACTTAAAGAGAACCTAATTCTGTTAAGCATACACATAGACACACCACTGGATGTTGAATTAATAGTAATCACTATCCTTGCTTCTTCATGTCTATGTAAAATGTAATTGATAATTCTACGTAAATTTTCTGCTGGCAGATAATTGAGAGTTTTATGCCATTGTTTCTGCTAACAATTAAGTATCATAATATTAATATACACGTACAGTTATTAAACGGCCACTTTCTGGAACAGCTAATACTACATTAAAGCATCATTCCGTTGAAAGAAAAAGATGACCTTGAAACTCAGTTCCAGTGAAGTACAAAGACATACCGAAAAGGGACTTTTTTTTTTTTTTTTTTTGGCAGACAGTAGACTAGTCTTTTTTAAGTCATTGTCTTGTTCACGTTTTAAAACACAGTCTTTTACAAATCTAAATTAAATTTCTGTCCAGTAAATTAGAGTAGCCCATTTATCATCTTTTACATTTCAGTTCCACCTACCTCAAAATTGAGCTCATGATTTACCACATGAAGTAACTGAATACCTCCTCCAAATAAATCTTGAAGTCAACTTGGGAAATGTCATATGAGATCTTTTCTGAAATAAAACAGGAGAAAACTCCCCCCACCTTTCCCTCGTAGAAGTTTTACAGACATATTTGCAAAACGGGAGCAACAACTATAGGTTGCAAAGGACTCTGCTAATTAAAAAGTTTCACAGAGACTGAATAAGAATGATGCCAAAATTCCTAAGAAAATAAAATAAATATCCTATGTGGTTTATTCAATACACGTTACAGTGTATTGACATTAGAAACTCCAAAACTATAATTACCTATATGCAGTCAGGAGATATGTATGAAACCCGTTATTTATATCCTTGCCATGTAGTGAAGTTTAATATTCAAAATACAAATAAAATGGTAATATATTCTTCTTTGATCCAATTTAAAGTGTCTTCATACAGAATAAGATGATTAAATTACACTCATACACAAAAACAGGTTTTCTAAAATTGACAATTGTTTAATAATGAGAAAAAGAATATAGCGTTTCAGGGTTGACCGGTTGCTCAGTTACTTAGAGCACAGTGTTATAGCACCAAAGTTCAGGGTTGAGATTCCTCTACCAACCAGTTACATAAAAATAAAAAAACAAAATTTTAAGTAAAAACAAGAAAAAATGATATGTCCAACACATATGAACCTTGAAAACATTGTGCTGTGTGGAAGACGTCAGACACAAGAGTTCACAACTGAATGATTCTATTTATTTGTATGAAACATTCAGGAGAGGCCAATACATAGAGACAGGAAGCACAGTAGAGGTTGCCAAGGACTAGGTGGGAGGGGCAGTGAAGTCGCTACTGCAGAATTTCCTTTTGGGGAAGATAAAATATTCTGGAACTAGATAGAGGCGATGGTAGCGCAACATTGTGAATGTGTTATAGAATTGTAGACTTAATTTGTACACTTTATGTGTATTAGCCCCATTTAAGAGGAAAAAATGACAAAACAACAACAACAAACACACACAAAACACCTCACAGATATGCACACCATAACATAAAGTGGGAGAGAGGTGGTACTTAAAAAAAAAGGAAATTTTTTTTTATTGCTTTTGGGTCCATAGCTCCTGGGATAGTGCGTGGCATGTGTTAGGATTTTGAAATATTTCTCCAATGCTTCACTTCATGAAATAGGTGAAAATATCTCCAAGTTTGGAGAAATTAAAGTGGTGATCCACTTAAAAATATTTAAAAGGCACTGGTCTTTCTTTCAAGTAACAGTCTAACACAGAAATGGGGGATAGACAGGAAGGGAGAATTTATTTTACATCTATAAAATGATATCAACCATTTATTTGTAGTTCTTTGCATTTTTTCTTTTTTTCCAGTAGCTAGCTGATATGGGGACCCCAGCCCTTGATCTTGGTTTTACAGTGCTCTAACCAACTAAGCTGACCAGGCAGCCTTCACATATATTTGTATTTTGATGGGAATGTTTTGAGATAAAATTAGAGAGAATAAATAGAGAAAATTCACATAACTTTTGTGGGTTTTATTGTGTATACGGCATTAAACTGCACCTGTGTGTACTGTAGAAATTTAAATTAGGGCTATAAAGCAAGGTTTGGCAATTGAGAATAAAATACATATGTGTGAATCAAGTGCAATTCATCTCATTGGAATAATCTAAATTATTATTCTGTCACTCTTATTTGTTTTTATTCTGATTTAAAAAGGAACTGGGGTCTGCATGAAATTACTTGAATCCAATGTCTTTCCAGCATTTTCCTAACCCCACCAAAACATGACAGAGTCAATCTTTGTTATTAGTCAATCCCATTTGGATTTAACATTGACCAGACCATATTACTACCTGTGATTTAAGATTGCTTGTGGGTCTAATTAATGCAGCAATATTTAACAATTGCTGAGACATAGTCATCAGTGAATCCAAAAGATCGTATGTAGTCTTATAACACAATAGTGTCTTAACCTTTGGTTTACTGAATTGGGGGAGGGAATTGTGTCCCAGGAGCTCAGGGGAGCATATATTTAGCCTCAATACTGGAAGAACTTTTAATGTTGCACATGGATAGAGTGACTAAATATTGGCCCTGGTTGTTGGATTAAAATGGTTTGAAATATCAAAAATGCACTCAAGGACTGGCTAGTTAGCTTATTTGGTTAGAGTGAGGTATTTTAACACCAAGATCAAGGGTCAAGGGTTTGAATCCCTATACGAGCCAGCCACCAAAAAACCCAAACACACACACACACACACACACACACACACACACACACACACACACACACACACACACACGGTTATAAGTTACTGCCAAAATCTTATACCAGCTGTGGTTCACTCATTTAAGTTTGTTTATGTGTCCATTTCCCCTGCAGCTTGCCTACGGGGCTGTTCTTTAAAGCCCAATGTTACAGGACACTAAAGAAACAAGCAACAAAGGAAAAGGTAGGTAAAATACACAACAGCAAAAGTGAACTCTTTGTGGAAAGACACATCAAATAAATGAAGCGATACAATAGAGATATTCTAAATTTAGACTTCAAAAATTGTAATTAATATCTCATTCTTCTGGGACTTTGGAGTCAAATCTCCTTTCCATTTCTTTCTTTCTTGTTTTTAATCATGCTAAATTCTTCACACAAATATGGCCTTGAATGAAACTCAAAGAATTAAAATAGAATAGTCTTTTAATGTGTTAGGTACAAATTAATGCTCAGCTATTTAATTGCTAGGTTTTACTGTTTAAGACTTCAGTCCAACCGTCTAGCATCTGCTTCACTTACATGTGATGAATTTTATTGGTATCTCTTCTGCAGGAACTGCCTAATTTATCTGGGAGCTGGGAGTTGGGGGAAACTACCTGCAAAGAACCAAACCAAACCAAAACAAAAAACGTTACAAATTCATACCTACTATATTTAAATTTACAACTTTAAGATAATACTGCTACACGGGCAAAGGTTCAGATCCCCATATTGACCAGCTACCAAAAATGAAACAAAGAAAGAAAGAAAAAGAGTTAATGCTGCTTGTTTTTCTTTTTGAAACTCAGCCGAACATTTTGTTTTTTGGCAATGGCTTGTATGGGATCATAACCCTTGACCCTGGTGTTGTAACTGAGCTAACCTGCCAGCCCCCTTCAGCTGAACATTTTCTTTGTTTTAATTTATCGTTTTCATCTCTAAAATATGCGAAATTGGGGGCTGGACACTTAACTCAATTGGTTAGAGCTCTGCCTTGTAACACTGAGGTCAAGAGTTCAGATCCCCATAGTGGCCAGCTGCCAAAATATGTATATGAAATTGGCTCTAAAAACAAGGTTCTAATCTTAGGAAGAAATTTGGTACAGCATGAAGTATTTTTCCATATCAGTAGTAACTGTATTAAAAATCACATATCTGCCAGCCAGGCCTGAGATAACTAAACAAAAAGCTGATTACGCATACAATCTTTCTTTCTACCTTGAAACAAACAGGTAAATCTCACTCCTTTTGTTTAACAAAGTTAAGGTTGCTTTTGATCTTTTTCAGGATCTCCCTTCTGTTTCTTTCTGTGGAGGTCAGCTATACTCCTCTTTCTCTAGTGAACAGCAGGTGTTTGGCCAAAAGCTGTTTTAAGGGTTTTCAAAGACATCTCATGAAAGCATTCTGTGGTGTGTCGTATACATTATCTTTTTCTCACTTTGTTGCATTAAGATCAAAGGCCACTGTTTTGAAATATTTCACTGAATGTCCAAATGTTTGGTCAACCAATGAACATATTTTGCATTTCTGCTGAGAATTTTTTTTTCCCTTTAGGAATTTATATTTGAGAGATATTATCCTTTTCTAAAATTTATTTATTTTGGTGGCTGGCTGGTTCTGGGATTAGATCCCATAAACTTGATCAACAAACTGAGCTAACTGGCCAACCCTATTCTTTAGTTGTCATACATTTCACAAATACTTTTCCAACTTTGGAGTTCTAATTCCGTTTTTCCTTTTTATTCTTTAGCCTTCAAAACAATAATGTGATATTAATGTTATAAAGTACATCCAAGTGTTGGTTTTGTTTGAATGATAGTGGCTTTATATCTTATCAGCTAAAAGATATGGCTCTGTTGTGAAAAGACCTTTATGCTGAAACCTGCAGCAGGTTTCTGGTAACCACAACAGAAACATCTGATGAATTGTGGGTTTTGTATATTTTTAATATCACCTAGCAATTACATCTTGTGTGGAATTTGATTACAAACAGTTTTATCATGAGTCTGTTGATTTAAAAGCGGTAACCCTTTTTCTGTGTGGTCTCTTCTGTGACAGAGTTAGTAGTTTGTACTTTGCTGTGAAAACAACACATATTTTCAATTTTTAAATAGTTTTAATTATTATAAGTTATAGTAACAAGCTGGCTGATTAGCTCAGTTGGTTAGAGCGTGGTGCTGATATCAGTTGGTTATAATTATAAATCCCTTGTAATTCTTTAAATCCCCCCCAGCTTTTGTAATAATTTCACATTTCTGATACCACTCATATTTGCTTTATTTTTTCCCTTAATCTATATTATCCAGCGATATTTAATATTATAATTTTTTTGTAAATAAATAGGTTTTCTTATCCTTCTTTTCCTAATAAAACTCTTTACAATTCCTTTTTGCTTCTTAGCAGAGTTAATGTGTACTTAAACCTTCTGCGGGTGACAAAGAAGCTACAGATGAAAAACATAAGTTGATGGAAAAAATAAAATAAATTTATAACTAGGCTCACTTATAGTGAGTAATTTGCTTTCATGCTTCATTTAAAAGTTTTAATTTCAAGGCCAGCTGGTGGGCTTAGTTGGTTAGAGTGTGGTATTATAAAACCAAGTTCAAGAGTTCAGATCCCCTTACTGGCCAGCCAACAAATGCAAACAAACAAAACACAAACACAAAAGTTTTTATCATAAAGTGAGGATAGAAGTCTAAAGCAATCATGTACATGTCCCAGTGTAAATCTGTCTTACACAGGTTTTTATTATTATTGGTGGCATATATGACATTATGATTGTTATGAGAGATGAGCACTTTGCCTTTTTTCAAATCTTACACTAAGAGGGTATTTTTCCTCTTTAGGGGAGAGGAAGTAATGCCTTTCCTTCACTCATGGCTGACACTCCATGACAAAAGACAGATTAACATGAGAAAAGCACTCAAATTCACTTAATAATAGTTTTGTGTGACATGGGAGCCTTCAATAAAGGAGACCCAAATACCTGGGGAAAATTTCATATTTATGCTTAGGTTTGATGAGGACTGGATAGTTGTGTGGAAGTATGATTGAATAAAGGAGGTCTGATCTAATGGCAGTAAAGTGTGGAGAACTTAGCAAGGCCTGTGTATTCAGATTCTTCCTAGACTTTCAATGTCTTTGGGACCTTTTGTCTCAGTTAGGGGGAGGACCCCTATGGCATAAGAGGTCTTATGACCTACTTTAGGAGTAAGATCAGAGAAGTCTTTAACGGCTAGCTTCAGGGGAGAAAGGCAAGAGAAGGGGAGAGAGATCTTCTTGCTTTTTCTTTTTTCTCATATGCCAATTTTTGGGTAGCATGCCCTGTAACCCCACTGTATACTATGGTGAAAGATGTTTTACAAGCCTTCTCCAATATGCATTTAGTAAAATGTGTCCTATCTGGTAAGAGTGGCTCAATTTATTGGAGTGAGCAGGGCTGAAACCATGTTGGGATCTAAAACCACCTGGGCCACAGGAAAGAGGAGGGAATTTAAAACTGGAGAGTTTTTTCCTCTCCTCTCTTTCTTCCAGTCATTTTGTGGCTTACCTGTGTTGGAAAGTGGCTCCCAAATTGTCAGTCGAATGACCTCCAAGGTGTCACCAACACATACTTGTAGATTAGAAAAACCTGACCTTATTGATCAGGATGGAGTAAGAGAAACATCACCTTACAAAGCTTTTGCTCTGCATAAGAGTGGGGAAGGGAATGCCAGAATTTACTGAGAATGGAACATTTAGTGTAAGGCAGGTCTTTCCATGCAAGAGTTAGTGACAGATGGTGGCTTTGTTAGAATTAGGTAAGGATCACAACACAAGAGCTGGGATTGGTGGACACAGCAAGGCAAGCATTTTGAGGAAAGGGATTCAAAGAAACCGAGTGCACAAGCTGCATCTGCTAATGTTATACCTTGAAAGGTAGATGATTTCTTTGGAAATTCCTGTCATGGATAATCTAACCATTTACCTGAGCCGAGAGACTCTCAGAAAAATAAAATCATGCTAATAAAGGTAGTGGAATAGCACAAAATTGTGTGAATGTGCACTGTAAAGTGGTTTCAGTTTTCAGCATCCAGGCTGATTTGGGGGAAATGGTTTTGGGGATCAAGTATTTTGTTCCAGTGTTGTCCTCTCATTTGCTCATGAATTAATTTTGTAAACCTTTTCTGCTTAGTGTTTGGAAAAACGCTAATATAATATATCCTTCCAAAACTGTATACCCTTATTTTTGCAGCTCTATGGTGTTCCAAATGTGTGCCCAAGAGTAAATTATTTTCATTTTCATATTTAGTACTTTAAAATATTGATTGATTTCTGAATCAGTCAATCCTGCAGGGCAGGATACTTCAGCAGATATAAGTACACTTTATGGCTACCATAGACTACAGTTTAATAATAATCATGCAATATAGATATATATTAAGCATATATGATATACATACATACCTGTATTTGTATATACGTATTGGTATATGTACGTGTATGTATTGTCTCAGCAAAAGCATGAGGACTTATAAAACCGGAGTTTCATTTATTCCGGGAGGACTTCTCTAAGGATGAATGATTGAAATAAAATGCAAAGATAAAAAGAAATTCTGATGGTGGTAGCAGAAGAGCATCTGTGTGGGGAAAATAGAATAATTTAGTCAGGCTCCCTGGCTCAGGTCTGGCTGGGGGGTTCAGCAGCACATTTCTTGTAAACAAGTTGGGTGGGTGGAGTTAGTGTGCATGTGCACCAATGTATATTTGTAGTTTTTGTGTGTTCTGCAGTTTGTGGAGGAGGCTGGCTGCCAGAGAACTCGCGTCTAAAAATAGAGCATGTTTACTCTACTGGCAGCTGTTCAGCTTCAGTTTTACTTTAGACCTTGCCTGTAACAGTTGAATTTTTGAGTTTCTCTTTGTACTGCCTAGCTGTTAGATGTGTGTGTGCTGAATAAGGCTATTTCTGCTTCAACCAAGGCTTCAAGGACCTTTTTGCTGGTTACCCAGCTCATAGACCTGCATATGAAGGGTTTGTGAATGTGCTCCAGGGGTTTGTGAGCTCCAGACCCTTCCTCTTGCTCTACAGTTGGTGTCATTGGCAGGATTACACCACAGTCTGGTACAGTATTGTTGAATAGAAGTGGCAATACCAGACACAAAATATTGTCTTTCAAATCCTCTTCTTGGAAACCCAGCAATGCACCTAAACTCTATTGGGGACCCAGTTGTTCATTAGCAGAGGGTCCCTCAGAGGTCCAGGAATACCGCCAGAGAAGAAGCCCTAGCATTTTGGAAATATAAGCTAAAAAACAACAAGCAGAAACTTTTGAAAGGCTATGCTTATGTGACATAGGCATGTTCCTTCTTACTAATAGAAAAGGGTAAAGAGTGCATTACTCCAGGCCTCTGCTATGTCACAGCCACCAACTTCATTCATACAAGAGTATAATAACTCTGACTCTCTTATGGAGTCTTCAATTATGCATATTGTTTTCACAGTGCTTATAATCTATGTTTCTAGTTTATGAATCAAGATGTAACTGTTAGGGAAGAAGAAAATAGAAAGTGCCAATAAATGTAGTGCATACATGTCATAGAAAGTATATATTAGGTACTTTAAGTATGTTATGCTTTTAAAACCCTTCTGTCAGTTCTGGGGAATAATCATAATGTTTATTTTACAACTGAACAACCAATGTTGGGGAAAGAAAGAGATTATCGATAGGTTTCCTAATGGTAAATAATGCGGTGATAGGTAACGTGTAGATGAACAGAGATATTTATGACTGTAAAGTGAGTGCTTTTTCCCGAATGTTTCACCTTCAATTATTTAAAGAAAAATTTTAAAAAGTAGAAAGAGAGATTATTCAGTTATAATTTAAAGAAAGTAAAATTGGATTTCAGTTCATCCTTCATGAATTGCTGGTGATACTTACAGTAGAGCTAGGGCTAGGACTAGGGCCTGGAGCTCACAGACCCCTCGAGCCCGCACACAAACCCTTTACACGCAGGTCTACGAGCAGGTAAGCGGCAAAAAGGTCTTTGGAGTGCTGGTTGAAGAAGGAATAGTCTTTACTCAGCACACACACCTCTAGGAGTTAAACAGTCCAAATGGGAAACTCAGAAACTCAACTGCTACCGGCAAAGTCCACTGCAAAATGGAGCAGCTGCCAGCAGAGTAAACGTGTTATTTTTAGATGCGAGCTCTGCGGCCAGCTGTGCTTCACAAACTCAAGAACACACAGTAGCAATAACTGAAGATACAGTGGTGCACATGCAGACTAACTTCACCCGCACAGGACTTGTTTACAAGAAATGTGGCGGGAGCTTGACTAAATTATTCTATTTTCCCCAGATTTACCAATCCATTTTCTGATTTGGTTATGCTCCTTAGCTGTCTTTTTTTTTTTTCCCCCATAAGTATTATTGTGGACAGGGAGAGGGGGTTGTAGAGAAGGTCTTGGGAGATTTGGAACCCATAATAAAGAATACTATTGTTCAGAATAGGAAGTAAACAATAATAAAAAAAGATGGTCTGCAGATAAAGGGCAACAGCATGCAAAATGATTTACAGAAAAAGAGTACTTGAACTTTCGAGAAATTCTCAAGCCTCCTCTTAATAAGAGTGTTTCTAATTAAAAGAGCACTGACCAAATATTGCCTCTTTCTCAGATGGGCACAAAGTACCCTGCAAAATTTGTTTGCATTGTGCACATGAGATGTTAGGGAAATAAACACTCTGAAGAAGTGTAGAAGAGTATGTTTGTTTCTTTTTTGTTTACTTTCTTTCCTCACCTTCTTTTATCCTCCTGTCAACTATTTGTGTAGTTCACCATATATTCCCAATGCTGTTTTTCTTTATTTTCTATATTCTCTATATTTATCAGTTCTAAATGTGTTTTGGTAAAGTCTTTAGAGTCCTGCATTACTTCATAATGGGAATATGTTCTGTAAAATACGTCTTTAGGTGATTTTGTCACTGTGTGAACATCACGGAATGTACTTAGGCAAACACACTTAGGCTGTATGGTATAGGCACAATTGTACATATGGTTTATTGCTGACAAGAGTGTTAGGTGGCCAATGACAGTGTAAGGAACTTCATCAGTAGAAATAATTTTACATTTTCCTATCCTATTTCGATGCATTTTATTTATTTATTTATTTTTTCTTTCTTTCTTTCTTTCTTTTTTTTTTTTTTTGCCAATTACTCTGGTTAGAACTTCTAGTACTGTGTTGAATGGACATGGTACAAGTGCACAACCTTGTCTTGTTCCTGATCTTAAGAGAAAAAGCTTTCAGCTCTTTACTCTCGAGTACGATGTTAGCTGTGGGCCTTTCACATATGGTCCTTATTTTGTCAAAGTACATAACTTGTATGCCTAATTTGGAGAGTTTTTGTCATAAAAGGAGGTTCAATTCTGTGAAATGCTTTATCTGCATTTATTGTGATGATTATATGATTTTTGTCCTTTAGGGTGTTAATGTGGAGTATTACATTTATTGATATATATGTGTTAAAATGTCCTTTCATCTCAGGGGTAAATTCCACTTGGTAATGGTAAAAGATCCTTTCAATGTGTTCTTAAATTTCGTATTTGTTTAGTATTTTGTTTGAGAATTTTTGTATCTATGTTTAAAGAGATATTGGACTGTAGTTTTCTTCTCTTGTAGAGTTCTGATTTGGCTTTAGCATCAAGTTCATGCTGGTCTCATAAAATGAGTTTGGAAGAGTTCCCTCACTTAAATTTTTTATAGGAGGATGTCAGGAGCCATTTTTAACAATAGCCACCATTTTAACAAATAACAGCCATTTTATATAAGCCTTTCTCTTCCTCCTCATAAAAGCCCGCGCGTGCCAAGCCAACACCTCTCCCACCTCCTCTTCTCATACCACGCCACTATCACCCCACTGCTTTCCCACCTATCATAAGCTGCCATACCCTGTGACAGCCCAGCCCTTCTTCACTATGTATATAAGCAATCGCCTGACAATAAAATTTTGAGGCTTGATCAGAATCTTGTCTTGCCTCCATTCTGTGCGTCTCCTGTCTCTTCCTCTTTTCACCAGCTACAGGTAGTCCTCCTCGAGCCCACGTTCTTACCTGTCCTGCAGGATGGGACATTTCTGGCACCCAACGTGGGGCACCAATCTACAAACTGGATGCTGCGCTTGGTCTTGATGGTGGCAATAGCAGCATTGACATCTTTGGGAACCACATCACCACGGTACAACAGGCAGCAAGCCATGTATTTACCATGGCGAGGGTCACATTTCACCATCTGGTTGGCTGGCTCAAAGCAAGCATTGGTGATCTCTGCTACAGTAAGCTGTTCATGGTAGGCTTTCTCAGCAGAGATGACTGGGGCATATGTGGCCAGAGGGAAGTGGATGTGGGGATAGGGCACCGGGTTGGTCTGGAATTCTGTCAGATCAACATTCAGGGCTCCATCGAATCTGAGGGAAGCAGTGATAGAGGACACAATCTGGCTAATAAGGTGATTAAGGTGTTCAATGACAGAAGGGAAGGCAAGCATTAACTGGGCGAGGGAGTAGGGGCCTGGCTCCCCTGTGGATTTTTTGAATCCACCATCGTTGGCTCTTGGTATCTTTTGGGGGGAGGGGCAGAGCCAAAATTGATTTTTGATAGATTAGATACCAACCCCTATGCAAGCCAGGCGTGCTCACAGGGAAACCCAGAGGAGGTCGGAGTTCTGTGACCTTCCCTTGTAATACTTTGTTTTACACTCACCCTGGTGCTCATACCCTGTTCTCCCTAAAGGGAGAGGGTAGACATGCCTCTGGTTATCATGTCGTCCCCATGGGGAGGTAGCCATTGTAGTCTTCTCCCGTGTCCTTTGATGCCAGCTGTTGATAATGAATTTGGATAGGTTTAGAAAGGACAGCATCAACTTGTTTCTTAATTAGGTTGGTGAGATGGCGAAACACCCAGGGACCGAAGGTTATAAGTAAAAGGAGTCAAAGAAGGGGGCCCAAGACAGGGAGGAGGTAAGGGAGGAGTCCATTAAGTCCAGTCCAGAGCGGGTTTTCGAACAATTCTTTTCTTCGCTTGATGAGGTCTTCTTGTAATTTCTTGATTTTGTCTCAAACAATGCCAGACTTGTTGGCGTAGAAACAGCACCGTTCCTGTAAAGCTAAACAGATCCCTCCCTGTTCTGCAGTTAATAGGTCTAATCCTCTGTGATTTTGTAAAATACCTCAGCTAAAGAATCAATTTGATCTTGTAAATCATTAACAGTTCCAGAGAGGGTTTGAACATCATCAATTAACTGATGAGATAATTTATTATAGGTGTTAACAGCGACCCCTATCCCTGTCCCACCGGAGGCCATAGCGGTTGTAATCCCCAAGCCTATAAGCAAGGGAATGACTTGGAGAGCATGCCGGTGGCATCCTGTTATAAAGTCAAGGCTAGGAAGAGGGACAGGCTCCTATCCAGGGATGATAGAAATGTCAGGCAGAAGGCTCGCTGGAATGCAGAGGCCTGTCCAATTAATAGGGAGAAAGGCATAGGCAAGGTTGCCTCCACAAATGAATACCTGTCCTGGAGAAGGGCAGATGGGGGTGGAAATGTTAGTTATGGAATGACAATGGGAAAAGGTGACAAATCCGACATCAACGTCATAGGAATTATTTTGTGAAGGTCCCTGGAGGCAATCAGAGAGATTGAAACCCGAGGGCTGTACTCTGAAGGGGGATGATAGTGAGCAATTGGCAGTTTCACTAAAGGGGAGATACGAGTCATTGAACATAGGAATGGCAGTAGGTAGAGGAATACCAACGGTTAAACATAGCCAGCAGTCTTGTGCAAGGGAGGGGTTGGTGGAGTTTAATAGAGAGTGGGTAGCGCTGAGGATGTCTTGTGTGGATCTAAAGTAATGTCTCTGGGTTTTGGAAGGGCGAGTGGATGGTAGTTTAATTGAGGATATAAGTGTTGGGCTAGTTCTTGAATTTGTTGGGCAACTAAAGCCTCTTTTAGGGTGTCGCTGGGGCCCCCTCCATCTGATACATGAATCGGGGCCATGGGCGACCAACACAAATTTTTGCCAACATGTTGTGGGAGACAGGATGCCTGAGAATATTTTTCAGAACCTCCCTCTAAGGCGCTGCCAAAGGTGCCCGAAAAAGCCCTTTCTAAGGTAGCAGTAAGGTAGGTTTTTTGTGGTTTTTGTGTATGGTCAGTGCATGTTTGTGTAGAAGAGTAGCAAGTGGAATGGACGGACTGGAGGAAGGTGCAGTTTTTAGGGCAAGGTCCAGGGTGACCCTGTACTGTAGGAATGATTGTAGGTTTGTTTTTGCAGACCCATTCAGGCTTTGTCGCCCCAGACCAGGTGTAAGATGTTGCAATATAGGCTACCTTTTTGTTGCAGTCAACTTGACTGGTATAGGCACTTGGGGTGCAGAAAACCATACCGCCCTTGCAATCACAAGGGTTTCCAAAAAGGGCCTTGTAGAGTTCTTCACGACTTGGTGGAGGTTGAAAACCCACCTGCACACAGAAGGCGTACGAAAGAAGGGTGAGGAGGCAGGGTTTCATTTTCTGTAAAGGAGAAAAGAAAGAGTTTTTTCTCAGGGATCCTTCCCTGGGTTGGGTGAGTTATTTTCTTTGGGGGGGTTTACGGGTTTGATTAGACGTTCGGACAGCCATCGAGGCCCCCCTTCTTGAGTGTCATAGATACAGGCCAAGCCACGTCCCCATATGAGGACCGGGTCGGGGCCCTGCCATTTAAGTGTTGAGGGATTTTTCCACATGACCTGTGCGTACTGGTCATTTGTTTTTTTGGTGCCAATGACGATCAGCTGCTGATTTTCCCTGTGCATCAAGTTGTAAGAAGTTTAGAGTGAATAGAGCATGGTTAAGGATATTACGCGGTGAGCCTTTGGTGGGGTAAAGACCTGTGGTTTTAAGCTTGTTAATGGTATTTTTTAAGGTTTCATTTGTTCTTTCAAGAATGCCTTGGCCCTGTGGATTATATGGGATTCCTGTGATGTGTTTGATGTGCATTTGAAGGCAAAAGGTTTTGAAGGCTTGAGAAGTATATCCAGGGCCATTGTCTGTCTTTAGGACATTAGGTTTACCCAGAACTGTAAAGCAGTGGAGAACATGAGCAATTACATTTTTTGTGGCTTCACCACTTTGGAGGGTGGCGAGGATGAAGCAACTGAAGGTATCTACTGTGACATGGATGTATTTTAGGTTGCCAAATTCTGGAACGTGTGTAACATCCATTTGCCATACTTCATTTGGAAGCAAGCCTCTGGGGTTAACCCCAAGGTGTGGCAAAGATAAAAAGACTACACAAAGGGGGCAGTTTTTAATGATGTCTCTGGCTTGCTCTCTGGTGATTTTGAAACGGAGGCGCAGCGTTTGGGCATTTACATGGTGTAAATTGTGAAATTGTTGGGCACTTTTAAAGGGGTCCTGTAGTAAGGAGAAACAGGCCTGGGTTAGAGTATCGGCCTGTGTATTACCATGAGAGAGGGGGCCTGGAAGATCCGAATGGGCTCTTAGGTGTCCAATAAAGAAAGGTTTTGTCGTGATAAAATTAACAGTTGTAATTGTTGGAACAGAGGTACTGCATTTGTAGAAGGTTTTATGTAGGGAACAGTCTCTAATAGTGGAACAGAGAAGGCAATATATGCACTATCAGTATATAGATTAAAGGCCTCATTTTTTAAGAGCTTGAATACTTGTATGATGGCAAATAATTCAACAAGTTGAGCTGATTGATATGGGGATTTTGTAATATATTGTTGGTTATTTACGATATAAGCAGCTGTACCTGAGGAGGAGCCATCAGAGAAAACTAATGTCACTCCTTTTAGGGGCTTTTGAGAGGTAATTTTTGGGAATGTAAAAGGGTATAGCCGAGAGAATTGGAGAAGTTTATCGGTAGGGTAGTTGTTGTCAACTTGTCCCTGAAATAGGATAAGGGGAATAGCCCAAGAGTCATCGTTTTGTATTATCCATTGTACTTGTTCTCTGGTGTAGGGGAGAACAAGATGGTCAGGGTCCCTTCCAAAATGTAGGCGGCTCTTTTCCCTTCCTATTTTGATTAGTTTAGAAACGAGGGTGGTATATGTTGTTAAAACCTTGTTTGGAGATGAAGATAAGTGTACCCATAATAGGGGGCTATGTTGCCAAATAACCCCGGTAGGGGTGTGTGGCGTGGCACAGATTATGAAGGAGAAAGGTTGGCTGTAATCTAAGAATGTAACTTTTTGTTTTTGTATAGCAGTTTCTAAAAGTTGGAGCGATTTATGTGCCTCGAAGGTAAGAGCACGCGGCGACAGGGGATCAGGGTCACCCTGTAATATGTCAAAGAGAGGTTTAAGTTCCCCTGTGGTTAACTTTAGATAAGGCCGTAGCCAATTGACATCCCCTAGAAATTTTTGAAAATCATTGAGTGTGTGTAAATGATTATTCTTTAATTGAACCTTTTGAGTAGTGATGACAGTCGAATTGAGCTCAGAGCCTAAGTATTAATAGGGATCTTTTAACTGAATTTTATTGGGTGCAATTTGTAACCCAAGGGTGGTGAGTGCCTCCTGTAATTGGGCACAACAATTGAGTACCTCAGGGGCGGTTTTTCCTGCCAAGAGAATATCATCCATGTAATGAATAATATAAATATGAGGCCATTTGTCCCAAAGGGGATCTATAGCTTGTGCCACATATTTTTGGCATAGTGTGGGGCTGTTGGCCATTCCTTGTGGAAGAACTTTCCACTGGAACCTTTGCATTGGCCCCTTAAAGTTGGTTACCGGGAGGCTAAATGCTAAACGTTCTCTGTCCTGGGGGTGTAAGGGAATGGTAAAAAAAAACAATCCTTAAGGTCAATAATGATTTTGGAATAATTGGAGGGAATAGCTACAGGGGAGGGGAGCCCAGGTTGTAAGGCTCCCATAGAGAACATGGTTTTATTGATCTCTCATAAGTCCTGGAGTAATCTCCACGTGCCTGATTTTTTCTTAATGACAAATATAGGAGTGTTCCATGGTGACGTGGTAGGTTCAATGTGGCCAGCATTAAGTTGTTCCTGCACTAACATAGTGGCCGCAGTTAATTTAGTTTCAGTTAGTGGTCATTGGTCTACCCAAATGGGGGTGTCTGTTTTCCATTTTATTTTTTCTGCGTGGGGTGCAGGAAGATCAATGGCCATTAGAATAAATTTTGATTTCCTAACCCTTGTCGATTGGTATTGGGTGTAACTGAAATAGGCTCTTTAATGCCCTGGCTATTTTTTCCTAGTCCCTTGCCAGGGAGAAACCCTTGATTTAGCATTTGACTGGTTACTATTTCATTTGGGCTACACATGATGACTTTTAATTGTGACAGTATGTCTCTCCCCCAAAGATTAACAGGTATTTCTGAGATAATATAGGGTTGTACTTTTCCTGAATTTCCTTCCATATCTGTCCAAGTTAAGATTTTAGAACTTTGTTTTGGGTTGGTAGACTGTCCTATAACTTGGAGGTGGGTATAAGAGGCTTTAGAAGGCCAAGAAGAAGGCCAATGTTTTTCAGAGATAACAGTAGCGTCAGCCCCCGTGTCTACTAGTCCATCAAATTTTTTTCCTTCTAAATGTAAGGTTAGTAAGGGCCGTTCAGGAGTAATTTGTTGGATCTAGTAGGCATCTGAAGAGCCAAAGGCAGAATCTGACCGGGGATGGGATGAATTGTGGTGATTTTGTGTATTTAGGGGCAATATAAGTAATTGAGCTAGGCATTGGCCTGTTTTAATAGGGACTGGTCCCGAGATTGTTGACACTAGGATTTTGATTTGTCCTGTAAAATCATTGTCTATAACTCCAGGGACTACGGTTAGACCAGCAAGGGAAGAACTCCCTCTCCCAAGGACGAGTCCAAAGGTACCAGGGGGCATGGGGCCATAAACAGTTGTGGAGAGCATTTGCACACCATGTTCAGGAATTAGTATTGTGTCGGTGGCAGAACAGAGGTCCAATCCTGTGCTTCCAGGGGTGGCTCATTGGAGGGAGCTAACTCCTGGGTGGGGAGAACCTGTTTCAGGGGGACGAACCGTAAAGCCCCTAGGTTCTGTCCCGAGGATGGGGCCAGGGGTTGGCCCCTTTGGGAGTTTCCCTGTTTCTTAGGTAGGGAATTCCCATCAATGTCAGTCTTGGAATAGCAATCAGATGCCCAATGTTTTCCCTGTCTGCAGCGAGGGCAGACAGTGGAGTGGGGAGGTCGAGGTGGTTTGGCATCAGTCTGTGGAGCAGTGTGAGCCTTGGCTGGACATTCTCACAAGAAGTGACCGGGCTGTTTGCATGTAAAACAAGTCTTGGATTGTTGTCCCTTGTTGGTCGTTGCGGCAATAAGGGGTTTTAGAGCAGCTCCAATAGCAAGGCCAAGGGTGTGGGAGGCCCCAACCCCAGAGTAAAGCTTAATATAATCAGCAAGAGAACCACCGCGGTGTGGGCGGATAGTTTCCTGACAGGTGGGGTTGGCATTTTCATAAGCTAGATGTTTAATGAAGGCGCTTTCGTTTTCGCCTTCCCCGACCAATCGTTCTGCTGCATCAGTGAGTCTGCTAATAAAATCACAATATGGTTCGTCTGGTTTTTGATGAACTTCAGCCAAGGAAGTGTTGGCGGACCCTTTGGGTGGGAGTCGGCGCCAGGCTTTTAGGCCAGCGACCTGAATTTGGGACAACAATCCTGGGGGAAAAGCAGCCTGAATTTCATTAGTTTGATAAGGAGGTCTCCCTAACATCTTGTCCCTAGTCCAAGTTTTAGAAGTTTTATTCTCTGTATTACGCTGTGCCGTTTCCCAGCAGTTTTCAACAAAGTCTGTGTGCCAGAGAACAAAGTCACCCCCGGAGATGGTAGCCCTAGCTAGGGAAAACCAATCATTTGGTGTTAGCCACCGATCACTGAGGCCCTCGAGAAGTGCTAGCGTGTAGGGTGCAGTGGGTCCGTACAAACCAACTGCAGCTTTTAAATCTTTAAGATGTTTAAGATTGAGTCTACGATATTTTTGTCCTTGGGAGAAGTTACTCAGGGTTTCAACCTCAGGTTCCTCCATATCGGAGGCCTCCTCGGTGGAGAAGGGG
The DNA here is from genome assembly GCF_027409185.1 of Cynocephalus volans. Taxonomy (NCBI): domain Eukaryota; kingdom Metazoa; phylum Chordata; class Mammalia; order Dermoptera; family Cynocephalidae; genus Cynocephalus; species Cynocephalus volans. The sequence continues at coordinate 7,908,884 of NC_084479.1, forward strand.
TCTTGGGTGTCAGGATCATTTTGATTTTCGGTTTCACCATTATCTTGACTGGAATTTATGGGGGCGCGACTGCGTGTGATGGGAAAAGTTAAGACTGGTGGACTGTGTGTCTTCCGTTTTTTGGGTGTGGCATCTTTTAGAAGGAGCAAACTAAGTTAATGGTCAAGGGCTTTTATTTCTTTGACTAATTGGACGTGTTGTCATTTTTGTTGAAGCGTGGATTTGAGGGAGGAAATTTGTTGGGTGAGGGAAGAATTTATTTGTTGTAGGGGGTTGTTTTGAAGGAGTTTCTCAGGCACAGGGCATAGGGGGCCCACAAAAGGAGGAAGTGGTTGAGGGAGGGGATAAGGGGAGGTTGGTGGGGAGCGGAGGGCAGCAGATGAAGAACTGGCACAGTAAGCTGCCAGGGATCCTCGTCATCATGATAATGAGCTGCCTGTTCATCTAAGGTCTCTTGGTCCTCAGGGGGAAGTTGATCATTATGAGGGGTGAAGGAAGTAAGGGAGGGGTATAATTTTGGAGCTGTTTTACGAGTCTTTTTAGAGGGGTTAGTTACAGGGGAGATTGTCTGAAGGGTCTTTTCAGGGGGATCAGCATCATGGCTGCTAAGTCCCTCCGGCATGCCTATTACGACAGAGGGGCAAGTTGAGGGGGGGCGAGAACCATCCTTAAGGTCTGTCTCCCCCACTTGTATTATGTTTTTGATATCCGGGTCCTGAGAATGGGTTTGTAAAATGTCATTAATTAAATTCCAGTAGGAAAGGTAGACCTTGCTGGGGCCAAAAGTTCGATAGTAATCATTGAGACAGTCACCAACCCGTTTCCAGTATTTATGATCAATGGTGCCCTCTTGAGGAAACCAGGGGCATACATCAGTTAAGAAATTGAAAAAACTTCAGAGATCTTTCTTTTTAGCCTTAATTCTGCGCATCTTGAGGGAATCCTTAAGCCCCTTAAGGAAGAGCTCATGAGAGCTCAATTCCTGTCCCATGATAATCACCTACTCACCAGTCCCATGTCCGCTGGGGCGGCTAGTCCAGCGACGATCAAAATCGAGTCTTGTCCCGAGGATTGATCACCCACGGGCTCAAAACAAGCTCAGGAGCTCAGGGTATGCCTGGCCAGGCGTCTTCCGAGTAGGTGCCAGCAACGTTGTTCCGTGCCTCGGGCCCCACGTTGGGTGCCAGAATGTCCTGTCCTGCGGGAAAGGTAAGAACGTGGGCTCGAGGAGGACTACCTGTAGCTGGTGAAAAGGGGGAGAGACAGGAGACACACAGAATGGAGGCAAGACAGGATTCTGATCAAGCCTCAAAATTTTATTATCAGGCTATTGCTTATATACATAGTGAAGAAGGGGCGGGCTGTCACAGAGTGTGGCAGCTTATGATAGGTGGAAAAGCAGTGGGGTGATAGTGGCGTGGTATGAGAAGAGGAGGTGGGAGAGGTGTTGGCTTGGCATGCGCGGGCTTTTCTGAGGAAGAAGAGAAAGGCTTATATAAAATGGCTCTTATTTGTTAAAATGGTGGCTATTGTTAAAAATGGCTCCTGACAGGAGTTTGTAATAAATGGCATTAACTCTCCCTTAATTATTTGGTATAAATTACTTGTGAGTATATTTAGTCATGAGTATTTCTTTGTTGGGAGGTTTCAATTACTAATTTAATCCCCTTATTTTTTATTGATCTAGTTAAGCAAATGTTTGTTTCTGATTTATTCTAGGTAGGGTCTGTGTTTCTTGAAATTCATACATTTCATCCATGTTGTTCAATTTTTGGCTTATAAAGGTTTACAATAATTCCTTATGATCTTTTTTTATTTCTGTGGCATGGAATGAAATATTCTTCTCAATTCTGACTTTCTTTATTTGAGTTTTCTCTCTTTCTTGTCAGTGTCGGTTAAGGTTTTGTTCATTTTGTCTGTCTTTTCAGAAAACCACATCTTAGTTTTATCAGTTTTTGATTGGTTTTCTATTCTCTGTTTATTTCTGTTCTACTTGTTATAATTTTTTCTGTTTACTTTGGCTTAGTTTGTTTTCTTTCCAGTTTCTTGAGATATTACATTAGGTTGTTGTTCTGCATTGCTTTTTAATTTTGCCTACTTAATCTGTCACTTTTTTCCTGGTAAATGTGTTAATTGAGTGGATGCTATTGCATGCTGGCCACATTACACATCATTCTTTAACTCTCTTTCCCTTTCAAAAGGATTATCTAAATTCCCTGCCTCCCAAAGCCTGTTGTAACATAGCAATGTTTTCTCACGTGCCTTCTCTGAACTAACTCTTGGTATAACCTGAATGTTTGCACAAATAGGCATGTTTTCGTACTTCCCTTTATACATCTCTCTGAAATAATAACTCACGACCACTTGGTGCTTCTAGAAAAAATAGGCTTTGGCTTTGGGATACCACACTGTCCTATCTCTAACTTGTCTGTTCTCCTTGGCTATTTCATGTCTGGGGGGGCCCATAAGTCTCCAGGAAATCTTTGAATGTTGGATTACATGAAACTTGGTTCTAGACTCACTTCTTACTTCTGTACCTAAGTGATCTCTTTCACATATATAGTTTTAATTACCAGATAAACATTGAAAACTTATGTGTATCTTTAGGCTCTCCTATGAGGTCCTGACTCTATTATACATCTCCTCTCCATTGTTCAGTGTACCTCCAACTTCATATATACTTAGGTATACTAATAGATTTTAAATTTAATTATATTACTAAACTTGTAAATAGTAAGTTAATAATATACTCATTAATATACCTAATTAACTCCACTAAACTTAATTATTCTCCAATATTCTGTATCTCTTTTACTGACACCACTATTCTTTCTTGATTACTACCTTCTACCCCACTTTGCCCAGTTCATCTCTGAATCTCCTTGATCTTTCTTCTCATACTGCATTAATTCAGCCATGTCAGTTTTTCTTCATTGCTATCCATCTGGCCCAGAGTCCATCTCACCATTTTGCTGCTGAACTCCCTACAGTAGCCTCACGAATACTGCACGTCTGTCTCCTGAAACCTCAGTAATGTCCACCTACTGCAGCCAGAAAAAAATTGTCACTCACCAGCATAAACTCTTTGATGGTTTACTGATACCCTTGGCCAAGAGCAAAATCCTGAGAATAGACTACAAGCATTCTGGACTCTGTCTCTATTCAGACTTAACTCTCCCTGCAGTCCCCTTCACTCAGTTTACTTCAGTCACAATGTCCTGTTTTTAGTCTGTGCTTTGTTTATTTCTATCTCACAGCCTATGCATGTGCTATTCTTCTGTTTGCCCTTCTTGCTTTTATTCTTTGCTAATGTCTTTGAGATCTTATCTCAACTCCTTCAGGCAAGTTTTTCCTGACTCTCTAGATTATTATTTTATTTCTCAAGATAGAACAAGATCTCATATTGCTCATAATCTTCTCACTTGGAACTCGGACCTTTCTCCCTTAAATGGTAATGGGGTAGGGTCCATGTGTTCTCCCTCTGAAATCTGGCCCTCATGAAAATTAAATTACAAAAACCAGTAAGTTTTAAAGAGGGTCTGGCTGCAGGACACGTTATCAGGAAGGGTAAATAAGTGTTTAAGATTTAAAATCACAACTCTGGGATGTTCAATCTAAGGGCAGCTGAAAAAATTACCATCTTCCAAGGGCAACATATTTTTTAATGTCTTATGTGATCAAGAAACATAACAAAAAAGATAATCTCAGAGATCATTGTCAGGGACAATAGAGAGCAGAGAATAATAAAGTTCCTCTCAGAGAGAAATGTGAGGCCAGAACACAAACACCCTTTAAGGATAGGAGCTTCACATGTCTGCACAGCAGGAATTGGGAATTGTTACATTTCAGTGATAGTTGTGTGCTTTCTTTTTCCATCCAAGTGAAAGTGTTTATTGCAGTAGGCCTGTTTTCTTTTCTGTTATTAACATTGGGTGTGTGTTAGAAGCAGGAGACGGGTGGTAGATTGGTGTGTGTGTGTGTGTGTGTGTGTGTGTGTGTGTGTGTGTGTGTGTGTGTGTGTGTGTGTGTGTGTGGCAAAACATACACCACAAAATTTATTATTTTGACTATTTTAAGTGCACAGTTCAGTGGCAGTAAGTACATTCTCACTGTTGTGAAACTATCAGCATCTCCAGAAATTTTTTTCATGTTCCTACAATGAAACTTTATACCCACTAAGCAATAATTCCTCAGTCTTTCTCTCCATCTCATAGCTCCTGGAAACCACCATCTTTGTGCCATCTCTATAATTTTGACTACGTTAGGTACCCTGTATAAGTGGAACTATACAATATTTGTAAAGTTGTGACTGGTCTACTTCATTTTGCTTAATGTCTTTAAGGTTTATTCATGCTTTAGCATTTACCAGAATTTTCTTCCTCTTTTACAATGAATAAATAGTATTCCATTATATGAAATTACAATTTTTTGTTTCTCCATTGATTCACCAATGGACACTTCAGTTGCTTCCACCTTTTACTATTACAAATAATGCTGCCGTGAACATGTATTATTTGGAGTTCTTCAGACAGACAGAACCAATAGAAGACAGATAGAAAAATGAAAGAGAATTTATTAGAGGAATTGGCCCACATGATTATGGAGGCTGAGAATAACCATAACATGCCTCTGTAAACTGGCAATTCTGGGATGCTGGTAGCATGGCTTGATCCAAGTCTGAAAGCCACAGAACAAGGAAAGCTGATGGTATAATTCTCAGTTCAAGGCCAAAGGCCTGAGAACCCAGAAGGCCATTGGCATTAAGTCTTGTAGTCTGAAAACTGCAGAGCCTGTTGTTCTGATGGCCAGGGGCAGGAGAAGGAGAGTGTTCCTGCCTCAGGAAAGAGAGAGAAGAAATACTTTTCTCTCCCTTTTTGTTCTATCCAGGCCCCCAGGTTATTGGATTTCTCCATTGAAAACACCCTCACAGACACACCAAGAAGGAATGCTTTGCCAGTTCTCTTGGTATTCCTTTAGTCAAGTTAACAACTAAAAATAACTATCACAATGGGTGTGCAGAAACTCTGTTTTCAATCTTTGAATTGTTTATCCAAAAGTGGAACTACTGGAGTATATGATAATTCTATTTTTACTTCACAAAAATTTCTTTTTAATTGTGGTAAGACATATAATTACCATTCTAATTATTTTTAGGAGTAGAATTCAGGGGTATTAATTACATTTATATTGTTTTGCGATCATTGCTACCACCCTTCTCCAGAAACGTTTTCCCCCCAAACTGAAACTTTATTCCCGTAAAATAAGAACTTTACATTTGATAATTTGTTTTTTCTTCTTAATTAATTAATTTATTATTGTTGCTTTTACATTCTAAGATCTTGTTGCAGGGCAGTTGGAGGGAAGGATGAGAAGGGAAAGGAGGAAAGTTAGGGTAGGAGGAGGGGGAAGGAGGGAAGGTGGGGTGTGGTCAAAGCCCATGGCATCCTTCTCATTTTGGCAAGGGAACCCAGGGGGCTTTTGGCCATGGCTTGGTGGTCATCGCTGGGCTGCATGAAGATCAAGGAGCATGACTGAAGCCCTTGTACCCCCATCATCCCAGCTTGGGGGCCTGGGGCACTTCCAGCAGCAGCCTGGTGGTTGTCACTGAGCTGGATGCTGATGTTAGACAGGCATGGCTGAGGCTCTCAGCTCTCCTGCTGCAGCTTGGGAACCTAGGGACATTTGGTGGCAGCCTGGTGGTGGTTACTGGTCTGGGTGCGGCTGTCATGGGGTGTGGCTGAGGCCCCCCATGCCAGCTTGGGACTCTGGGGGGTTCTGGTACTTCTAGGTTCCATAGGTGTTCTTTGGTGCTGGTAGACCTTTACTGGTTAATATTGGAACTCTGTTCTGTGGGTTTATTGTTTTTTCTTTCAGTTCTGTGTTGGATTATTTACTATTCCCACCACTTAGATTCTGAACTGGAACTAATTTGTTGTCCTTTGGTTACTTCTAAAATGTGGGAACTTCCTGTAGGGACCAGCAGTTGAGACCTGTGATTGAGTTAAAGTGCTGCTTTGCTGCTAATTCTCTAGGGAAGGCTTTTTTAGGTTTTAATTGTTGACCTGGTAAGCACTTCCAGGTCTTACCAGGTCTGGTACACCTGGGTTGTGTGGAAACTCTGGTCTGAGCCTGAGTCTTTGCAGCAAACTGCACCCCTGCAGTTCTGTATTCCTGACCAATCTCCACTGACTGGTCCTGTGCTGATTGGGGGGCAGATCTGCTGTCCATGCTGTGCCCCAGTGTTCCCCTGGTGGGCCTGTCTCCCCCACTCCCCACACTTCAAATACTTCCCATGAGGTGGGCCATGCACAGGTCCCTTGCAATAACTCACCAGCCTCTGAGTGGCTCCTTTTTTCAGTTGTCTGTGGTCCTTCACTCTTACGTGCGTCCATGGGAACACTGTTGGTCGTCTTGCTGGCCTGGGGGCCATCAAGGCCCTCTTCTCCCCACAGTCTCTAAGCAACTTCATATAAAGGGCACAGCAGTGGGTTTTTTCTGATAATTTTTTTGATTAGAAGGTTTCTGTACCAAGAAGAGTTAAGACTGATTCTGATAGAAAGATGGCATGCATCACTGAGAAAAAAAATTTTTTTGATGTAGATGAGATGAATCTTTGGTGATCTCTCTTGGAAAGTGGTATAGTATTCCATGTTGAGAATATTTCAGGTCATGATTTTTAGAAGCAGAGTCCCTGGTTACTGTTTAAGTAATTTATTAGTGGAAGACTTTTATGAGAAAGTGGATGAGGGACACAAGAAAGGATGGAGAAAATCTGATCTTAAGTTGAACACAAATTTTACCAGAGTTTATCCCAGTCTAAAGCAAGTTTATTTGTATATAAGTTTGCTTTCATATGGCCAAAGACAATTTTTCAGAAGAGATAGCTGCTAAGTGACATCAGTAGCCAGGGGATGCCTAGTGAAAGGGATCTGGATAGAGCACCACAAGCAACCGTTCGAGCACATCAGGTCCAGTCTAGTGCAGCCTTCCCATCCGGACCCACGGGATCTCTGATTTTTATCCTTGGTCTTCCTGCTTCTGCTGTGTTAGTCTGAGGCTACATATGGCCAGTCGGCTGGCAGATATCTGTTAACGGCTCATATTCCCAGAACAGCAGCAGGTACTGATAACTTTAAGATTGGGCCTTAGGGATGCTGTATGTCAAGGAACATGAGAATAACATGTAATCCGTTGGCTAAGCACTGTATCCACAGGTCCAAATTCCTGAATTTGATTGTCCTGTGGCATGGCTTTTTTAGTGGCTTCTACCACAAGAGTACCAGGTCAGCTGTCTCTTAAAGATGCAGGCTCTCATATAGAGGGAGGGGCACAGAATTCCATAATTATGAGCTGACATTGCCCTATGAAGCAAAATAGTTAAGTGATTCATTTTCTGACTATGTGCTAAAGAACCCATAAATGCCAGGGAGGTGCCTTGAAGCAGGGAGGGGGACAGGCATCATTGGGAGGTTTAAAAGAAAAAAAATACCAGAAAATAGAGTTTTGCAGGTCTCATGTCCATAATTCAACTAGAACAGCTAAAATTTTATTTAACTATTATGCACAATTTTATCCGGGTAAAAAGGGGCTAAAAATGTTTAACAACTGATGATGTAATCTAAATCCCTTAGTATGTAGATAAAGAAACATTGATAAGAAAAGTTAATTGCCTCATCAAGCTGGAGACGTTACTAGTAGAGCCTCAACTGTTCATGTTTGAATCTTCCTCAGGCAATGTCCACATGCCCAAATGCTGAATCTATTTTAAGCTCATGTTCTTCTAAGGCTAGGCCAGCAGCAGCACTGAGCTGCCAGATACTTAGTACAAGCTATTGCGTTTATTATTATTATTAATAATATCATCATTGTTGATTTTTATAACATGTAGATATGGCATAACATTTGGATTCTTTCTGGGATCTAAAGATCTAACTAGGTCTTTGTAGTCACTAAAAAGATGAAGTGTATTGAAGTGATGGATAATGGCACTGGCTTAATCTGGGGCCATTTATCAAAGAGCTAGAGAATAAACCCCTCCTCGTGTATACCAGAGATTCATAGGTGCTAGCGTGTGAAGATCTGAATATAAAAATGCAGTTCACATTATAGGAAACATCACTTTAAGTCAGGTTCTCAGTAATTAAATGGTTACCCTGTAATGAATAAGTGTAATGCATACGCATATAAAGATATTGCACATAGACAAACATTGTTGAAACTGCCAGATGTTCCTGGAAGTTAGTGAAGGGAAGAAGAGATTACACCTGAGTTTGGCCTTTAAAGAATAAGTAGGATTTTGCAGGCAACATGAAGAAAGATGAGAAAGGCAGCCCAGGCAAAGAGAAGAGCTCTGTCAAGGTACACATGTTGGAAAGAGTGCAGTGGGGGATTCAAGCTCAGCTGAAGAATAGGTTATCTGTTGAAATGTGCAGGGAGTGGGAGTGGAAGAATACTAAAAAGGTCTGATCATATAGCCAGTGAAACTCATAAAAAAAATTTTTTTTTTTTTTCTGACCGATAAGGGGATCGCAACCCTCAGCATGGTGTTGTGCACAGCATGCTCAGCCATCCCTATATAGGATCCGAAACCCGCGGCCTCGGCGCTGCCAGCTCCGCACTCTCCCGAGTGAGCCATGGGGCCAGTCTTCATCAAAAATTTTAATCAGGGGTGTTGTAGGCTTAGACATCTCTTTTGTGGACCAGGGTGTTATAATAAGTATCTAGCAGTGAATGCTGCTCCTGGACTAGCCTTAGAAGAACTCAGTGGATTGTCGGGTAAGCTGGATTTCTAGAGGTTTACTCTCTTTTCCTAGTTTCCTCTTTTTGTTCTTGACTCATCCCAGTCCCTGAAATTAAAGACCTGCTTTTCTCCCAAGTGGGACTGTGGAATCTCAGGAAGTTTCTCTGAGGCAAAGCACACATGCAGCTTGCCTATCTTCAGAGAAGATTCACAGAAATACATAAGGGATGGTTTTCCTCTGTCTCACCCGTCTTATGCAGAGCTAAATAAATAATGCCCTTGTTCCCTCTGAGCAGTTCACCAGAGTGATAGGCCTGTTTCTAAATTGTCCTTGCACCTTCGTATGGACCACTGGGTACTCCTTTTCCCTCCAATATTTTTGCTACATGGGAGATTTTTGTTTTTATTCTTCATATGCCTATTTTAGAACTCCTTTACTGTTCCCTACAAAAGAGGCAACTCACTGTTTTAACTTTGGGGACTCTGGGAATTTGTCTTTTATTTTATCTGAAGATTAAGCACTGTAACATAACTTTTTCATTCCCTAGAATAGTGAACAAGTGCTATGGCAGCTCTTGAATCTGAGAGGGAAAAAAAAAATCTTAAGACTGAGATGTATCCCTTTCTCATTCAGGAGTAGGGTATGTAATGCTATGAATTGGCCTGTAATGAATCTAGAGAGCCAAGAGTTTTTCCATCAACTGTTCCTGACTCTGTTTCCTGTTTTTACTATTATAACTATTTTATGTCCATATTTAAAGTGGACTCTGAATTCCAAAATGCTCTACATTTCCTCCTCTGCCTGCAAGGTCATAATGCTCCCTTTAACCCCACCTATACCAAGTTAGTGTAGCTTGCTTGAGGAAGACTGAGAGAGCTTTTTCTGAAAGAGTTCATAGAATTCTGGTGAAGTTTGTCTTTACCTATCTCCTACTTTAGCATAGCTGGTAAAATGTCAGGAGGGTAGTAACAGTTGTATCCCTGAGACTAGGTCTAAGAAGTGCTGATGGAGATAATTGGCTATTTGGGAAAGATGGAGATGATGTCAGGAAGATGAGAGTATGACTCCAGTGTGACTCATTTAAAGGTATCAGAGGCTATGGGCTAGCAGGTAGATGTCTGTAATAAAAGACAAGGAAGGTCAGTGGGCCAGCAAGGTCATAACCAATACCATGGTAAGACTTCCCATGATGGAAGAGGGTGGAACACATAGCTTTGATTTGCGATCAAGCAGGCCCATTGTGTGTAGGGGAGCAGAGAATCACTCCAAACTAGCCTGATGAAATGTGGACTTTCTGAATATTGTTGCTATCTGTGAAAAATATAAAAATGACGAGGATCGATGATCTCTCATTAGAACTCCCCTACCCCACTAGGTCAATCCTCGGCTGGTTCTCTTCCCCACTTTCCCAGGGCCTCCCTTTATTTCATTTATTTATATGTCACAAACCTTTGCCTTTTACCTCTCATTGGAATTTCTTGGCTGTCTCTGGCTATAGAAGGAAGAAATGTTATGAAATAGACAGTAGTGTAGAAGCAAGAAGTCAATGAGCTCAATGTCACCTTAGTGCAGGCAAACAAACAAGCAAAGGCTTAAGGAGAGGAAGAGCACAATAAAAGAAAAACATGTGCCAGAGTTAGACAGCTAGTACTGTCCTCCTTTTTGTAACTATGGAGGTATCTGCAAATATAAAGAGGCAAACCTTAGGGAATATATGGTTATATGAAATCACAACAGAAAGGGGCTTAGAACTTACTTGGAGATAAAAATCAAAGTGCAACATATCAAAATTTATAGGATGCAGGGCTCATGCAGGGGTTAGAGGAAAATTTATACTTGTAAATATGATATTAAAAGTAAGAAAAATCTGAAATCAGTAATACAAACTTCTACCTTAAGGAAAAAAAAATGAGCAAACTAAACCCAAAGGAAGTATAAGTAGGAAATAACGAGATTACAACAGAAAAATATAAAATACAGAATTAAAAAACAATAGACAAAATCAACAAACCCAAATCTGAGTCTTTAAAAAGATCAGCAAAAATTGCAAACCTTTGTCTACATGGCTTGACCAAGAAATAAAGAGGGAAGACTGAAATTACTAAAATGAGAAATAAAGCAGGGGCATTATTACATTGTCATTATGGGGTTTTTTTTTTGTGATGGTAAGATTTATTTTCTTTCTTTTTCTCATTGTTTTATTCCACCAGTAGGTTCTGCTCTGTCTTGTGTATTCATGGTAGTTTTTATTGTTTTTCTGGTTCCAGAGGCAGGACTTCCTTGAGGATTTCTCATACAGCTGTTTATGTGGTAGTGAAATCCTGCAGTTTTTGTCTGTCTTGAAAATACACTATTTTCCTCTTGTTTCTGAAGGATAGTCTTGTCACATATAGTGTTCTTGGCTGTCAGCTTTTTTCTTTTAATGTTTTGAATATGGTCATCCCATTTTCTTCTGGTCTGTACAGTTTCTGTTGTGAAGTCTGGACTGATAAAGTGGTAGGACCTTCCTTATAGATGACTAGATACTTTTCTTTTGGTTCTTCTAAGATTCCCTCTTTGCCTTTGAGCTTTGCCAATTTGACTTCTCAGAGAAGTCTGCCTTTTCCTTTCTCCCCCCATTCTGGAACACTTATGATTTGAATGTCTGTGCACTTAACATCATCTGCTAGTTCTCTTAGAGATTCTTCATTTTCTAAGATTCTTTTTTCTTTTCTTTTTGTCTGCTTGGGTTATTTCAAACAGACTGTCTTCAAGATCAGAAATTCTTTCTTCTGTGTGCTCTAGTCTGCTGCTTAAGCTCTCAGTTGTGTTTTTTATTTCCTTGAGTGAATCTTGCACTTCCATAAGTTGTGCTACATTCATTTTTAAGGTATCAATCTCTTTGTAAATTTCCTCTTTCATATCCTAGATTTTTTATTTCTCATTTGATTATGTTGCCTGAGTCTTCTCATATCTCCTTCCTTAAGATTGTTGTTTAGAATTCCTTTTCAGGAAATTATTTCAAATTTTTCCTGCTCTGTAGGGTCTGCTATTTAAGAATTACTGCTTTCTTTTTGTGGCTTCATTTATTTTATTTTATTTTATTTATTTTTTAAATTTTCTTAATTCTAGTGTATCTTCATTGATGTCTGGTCATCTGTTGATGTAGTTGCTCCTTCTATTACTCTGGAGTGGGCTTTGAGGAGAGAGTTGTCCTTTTCTTTTTCTGATCTCTGCAGATGACTCTCCTTGTGTCAATGCAGTTGAATGTCTGGCAGGCCACCTGCACAGTAGCTGTGGCTACAGATATGATCTTGAACCACTTTTGCAGCATCCAAAGCTGTGGCAGTCCTGAGGTGGGTCTCCTGAGTGGAAGTGGTGTTCTGGGTATGCTTCTTGCCTTCTTCCGGGTGGTGGAGGAGGCTGCCCTGGGCTCCTGTCTAGGACCTTGGGCATGCTGTCCACTAGAGAAATTAGAAAAAGAGAAATGTATTTCATTCTTTCACACAGCCAAGCAGCCATTACACAGATGTTCATAAGATAAACAGTAACTGATTCTCAAATAAGAGGACTTGATAGTATAATTTGTCACACAACGGGCATTCTAAATTCACCAGTAATTAGAGTTAGCATCTGTGCTTGATAATTGGCTTTATCCAGAGGAAAATAAACTCGAGACAGAATAGTTTTCAGGTGAAGCACCTACTTAAGATACATTCCTACAGAATTGGGAGATAAGCCTTCTATCTTGCTTGATAATTACATTTCAAAGAGATGGCTCTCAGGTCCACAAGAAATGCATTTCCGTCGGGTCGCAAAATTGACAAGAGACTTCTTTAGGTTTTAAAAATATCTACGTACATCTTAAAGGCAGAGGAAAAATTTACAATCTCAAGTTTTCTAAAGAAATCCTCTGAAAGAAAAAGTGGGAGGAGGGACTCTTGAAGCAGGAATTTTTTTTTCTTTCTTGATTCGTGTTTGCTCTACTGATCATCAATTTGTTATGTAAAACAGTAACACAGGCTGGCCATTTAGCTCAACTGGTTAGAGCATGGTGTTATAACACTGAGGTCAAGGGTTAGGCTCCCCTTAACTGGCCAGCTGCACAAACAAACAAAAAAGTAAATAAATAAAATGGTAACACTGCAAATTTCTAGTTAACTCTATTGTTGCTTTTATACTTCTCTGGGTGAATTTTTGCCATATAAATATTCAGTATATTTATAATAAAATACAAAGCAAAGCAATCATCAGAATTATGATTAATAACATGACTATTGTATTTTTTAAAGAATTAGTGTGTTATTTTTCAGGGGGCAATAAGTGTTGAATATGTCATACCAATGGTGAATGTTAAATCAGATTCTTGCTCAGCAGTGCACAAAATTTTTTCTTAATCATGAATTAATTTTACAGATTGTTATAATGTCTTTATTGCTTGCATGTTTTCAAATGATTAAGTTATGTAATTATTTGGTACTTCTTTATGAAGTCTTCCTCCATTCAAGACTGAGGAGTACCTAACTCTGAAGCCTAATAATCAGAAGTTTTATTAAGAATTTTTTGTGAGGACTAATATATTTCTGTTGAGTTTCAGTCAGTTACCTAGGTATCATCACCTTTGTTTGACAATTTAGGCCTTTGGAAATTTTTTATATCTTCCCATAAGTTTTATCAGCTATGAAAGGAAAAAAACAACCAACCATAGCCATTGGTTTAGGAGACCCATTGTGTTGCTGTGGGAAACCCATTGAATGATATATGTTGAATTTGCAGCTTTGAGTATACCTAGCTATAATTGATTTAAGTCTTGAAGACAAATTCATTCTATGAAGCTTTTTTTTTTTTTTTTTTTTTTTTGGCACTGGGTATAAATTAATAGCTAATTACTATTATAGTCAACTAAATCTTCATGAATAGCAGGTATCCACCTTTTAAAATCTATTTGGGGACTTGTATTAGTCTTTTCAGGCTGCAGTAACAAAATGCTATAAATTGAGTGGCTTTAACAACAAAAGTTTATTTTCCCAGAATTCTGGACGCTGAAAGTTTGAGATCAGGACACCAGCATGGTCGTTTGTGGCGAGGGCCTGTTTCCCCACTTGTAGATTGCTGCCTTCTCACTATATTTTCATATGGCCTTTCCTCCATATGTGTGCTCAGAGAAAGAGAGCTCACTGTTGTCACTCTTATAAGGATACTAATCTTACCAGATCAAGGCCTCACTCTTAGAACCTCATTTAATCTTAATCACTGTCTTAGAGGTCCCATATCCAAACATGGCCACAGTGGGAGTTAGGGCTTTGACTACAAATTTTGGGGGGAAACATTTAGATCATAAGAGAACTGTAGAAAACTTGCTTCTCGAAGTTAATTGAGTGACATTAGAACTGTCTTCTGCAGTTTCTATCTGTACAATTTTTGTTCATTTATTTTAAAACATTTTTGTGACATCATCCTTCCAATCACTAGTAAACAAACATTTTTTGTGTTAAACTTGGTGTCTAAGAACCTCGATGCATATTAGTTGCTTTTACAACATCATTATCAAAAGTTACTAATAAGAGTGACCCCATTTTCACTCTATCAATACTGAGATTGTTAGATTTATAAACACATTTTATTTTAATCTATTTATTCTGAGTACCATTTAAAGCTGTTCAGAAATAAGATGATTAAAGCCATTTCTGAGAGTACAAATGGAAAAAGTAATGTAATAAATAACATATTTGTTTTCCAGTAAAGTGTAAACATTCAAGGAAAAGAAGTAACCCTTCTGTGAATAAAACAGCAGGGCACTCTATAAAAATAATAGTAAGTTTGCTAGAGTACATTCTTTTTTGTTAAGTTACTCTAAAATATCAGTTATTCTAGGAAATTTAAGGTTTAGGTCCATTGTGGTAACTATAATCCAGGCCTCCTGCAGTGGGAAGTGTGGATGTAGTTCAGGTGGTCTTTTACTTTGCGTAACAGCTGTATGGGTAATCAGCAGCTTTTGAAAGGTCTCTCCTAATGCAGTCAGAGCCCATCATTCCTTTGGAACACTTTTATGTAGACAAAATTTCTTGGCCAATAAAGGTGGCAGACTTTTTGCATGTCCCTTTGGGTCCTTGTGACTATATCTCAGGGTCTGTAGGGAAGAAATAAGTGTTTGTAAGTATTAAACATGATTACAGAGAATTAAGTCAAATAGCATGTAGGGTATGGTTTCAGACCCCAGTTTATGAGTCTGCCAAACTATAAGTTCAAAAGGAGAGATAACTTTCTTACTTTTAGACGTTACTCTAATTCTCAATGAGGCTAGAGTGAATACTCTTTGCCATCCTTTTTTTTTTTTTTTTTTTCTCTTTCTTCTTTTGTGGCCAGTGGTGCAGGGATCTGAATCCCTGACCTTGGTGTTATCAGCACCATGCTCTCCCAAGTGAGCTAACCAGCCCGCCCTCTATGCCATCTTAATCAATGAAATTTTTAGAGTTGGATTCATAAGCCAGTTAGTTGTCTTATGCATTTTCTTTCATTATATTTTATATTTTAGATTACACAAAACTAAAAGTATTTGAATAATATTAGATGATACTTGAAAGAAAATTACTTCCTCTGTCATAGTTCATGTACTCAGGTATCCTAAAAGTGGGACTAAGAAGAGGCTTTGCCATTACCTGAGAACTGGCTTTTAAAGAGAACTGGCAATGCACAGTACACTAGCCATAAATGGTCCAACTTATTTAGCTTAGGACAGAAATTAAACAAAAAAAGTTTTAAAAATATTAGAAACTAAATTTTAGGTTACAGATTAAGGAACAAATGATAGAAGATCTAAAACAATTAAGAATTTTACACCCTTTTACAATCTAGACTCCTTTAATGACTTTTTAAAGATGGAAGTTTAGAAGTTTTACTGTCTGTAAATGGGTGTAAATCCCATTTTTATTTGACCAGAGTTTCTAGGTTCTCTGTTTCTTAGCTGATCATCTGTACATAATTCCTGTGTGTCGCTATAGATGGAACATCAAAAACCATTGGCAAGATAAACTGGAAATGAAAAGCTGACTATGGGGGTAAAAGGATCACAAATGCCTACTGTTGGACTTGCCCCAGACAGGCCAGCCACACACACACACACACACACACACACACACACACACACACACACACACACACACACACACACACAGACACACACACACACACACAGACACACACATAGACACACACACACAGACAGACAGACAGACACACACACACACACACACACACAGTGTAACCCAAAAGTTTAAGAGTCATAATTTTAAAACATCAACTTAAATTAATTTTTATAATTATTTCTTTCCTAAGGTAAAGGAATTTTGTGGTGGTAGTAAAGAAAACCTTTAACTCTTTAAAATATAATCTCTGTTTAAGGCTTATTTACTAATTTAATTTTCCACAGATATAAGTCAGTTATTTAAAGTGAGAGTTCTATAAAAAGCATGTGTATGTATATTTTTGACATAATCAATTTATTTTAAGTAATCCGTGTTTGGCCATTATAATTTTGAGATCACCTTGAGTTATACAGGCCTATTTTTTTAAGTTTTGCAAAATTACACAGCAAAAGAAACAGCTGTTACTTCAAAGCATGCTATTTAATTTTCACTCCACTGAAAACCTGAAATATCCTGGAGCCATTTCTTTTAATACCATGACCCAATACACTCACTTAGTAGCAGAAATTGGTCTAACATGATTTCCCTTTTCCTCAACCTCCTACCCCAAAATGAAGTCAGCTGATAAGTATTGAATTTCTCACCACGCAGGGAGAGCAGTGCCTTTATCTGAAACTCCCATGGATAGAGACAGAATCCCTCATTCCCAAAGGGAACAGACAGGGTTGGGGGGAAAAATAGCTCAATAGGTTGTCTGAACTCAGCCTAAAAGAGGGAGATCCAAAAACCTAGAAGAAACTCATCTCTTCTGGTACCAGCGAAGTCCCTGGAGTAGGAGGGCAGAATGGGCCTCTCTTTTTGAGGTACTGAAGCTCAAACTCCAAGAGGAAATGCTGGACAGTCAGGGAAGTTGCCTTGGAGTCTTTGCTCATGATCGCTCAAATGTTGGACTAAAAATTAACTGAGGCCAAGTCCGTATAGCAAGGATTTATTGAGCCAATATGATGATTGCAACAAGTGAGATACACAGATCAGGTAACCCTGAAAATGTGTTCTGAAGAGGGCCAACAGAGCTTAGCATTTTATTATCACAAGAAGGGGGAAGTGTCAAAGGAGAGAAAGAGACACAGTCCTGTCTCATCATTTCCTCGGGCTTTCGTTGGCTGTACATGAGATATAGATTTGGGAGTATTACTAGATCACATACTACATGCAGGGATCTAGGGTGAGGGTAATAAGAAGTGTTCTGGGTTACTTTATGGCTTTCAGGCATCACTGTGGCTGCTTCCAAGTAAAACAGTCTTAAGAAAATGTTTTCCAGCTCAGGCAGAGGTGATTACTGACTTATCCCAGATCTCCCAAGGCACTATAACTTAGCTGATGTATTCAGAGCAGATGCTTTTGGTTACCAAGAGGATACCATACAAATATCTTTTTAAACTCACTTTTATCTGAATCCTTTCTGACATTTCAGATTTCCCCAAGTCTATGCATGTATTTGACGACGAGTTTTCTGAAAAACAACCCAGTCAGAAAGGAATGTTTACGTCCGAAAGCCATATTCTGTACTGTTCAATTTGGAGGAGAGAAAATTTACTTTGGGATAACAATTAGAAAGAGAAATAAGTAGAAAGTGGGTGTGGGCCTGGCTGGCTGCTGCATTGTGGGAAGCACCACCCCAATTAAGGCTAATGGCCCTCCTGGAGCTCTACAGCACTAGAACTGAAATAAGAAAAGGAACCTCTCTTGGGCCGGCCCCATGGCGCACTCGGGAGAGTGCAGCGCTTGGGAGCGCAGAGGTGCTCCCGCCGTGGGTTCGGATCCTATATAGGGATGGCCCGGTGCGCTCACTGGCTGACCGCGGTGCGGGAGGCACCAAGCCAAGGGTTGATCCCCTTACCAGTCACAATAAAGACAAAAAAAAAAAAAAAAAAAGGAACCTCTCTAAGAAGTAGCCAAAAGGGTCTAGGCTTGGCCTCAGAATCCAGAAATAGAAGGGCCAAATTGTACCATTTCATTACAAACAGTGTGATGGCAAGAGTCTACATTGTATTCAACCCTGCTGTCTTGAAAGCTAGAAGTGAATGCATTATTAAAACTTGAGGCAGTTATGTGTGCTTACAAATTTGTAAAGCGGATAGTACTCATGCTAAGGGTTCTTATGACATTAAAAAGAAAATTAAATTACATTGAAAAAAACACAAGTACACAAGAAAACTTTTGGAGGTGATGGATATGTGTATTATCTTGTTTGTGGTGATGGTATCATGCATGTATGTATATGTCCAAATTCATCAAAAAGTACACATTAAGCATGTGCAATTTTGTTTGTTGTGTTTTTTTGTTTGTTTGTTTGTATATCCGTTATACTACAGTATAGATTTTAAATACACACACTCTTACTCACCTGAGTAAGTATTACTTACATACTACAGAGCTTCCCCTTTGAAAGAGCATAATTTGCTAGGTTTCACTACATTCACAGTGCTGTGCAACCATCACGAGGATCTAATCCAGAACAACGAAGGTTTATTTCTTAATTGACAGAATTCATATGCCATAAATTTCACCATTATGAAGTGTACAAGTCAGAGCACTTTAGTACATTCACAAAGTTGTGTGCCCTGCGCAAGACGAGAGCAACGAATGACGTTTTAAAAACAAAGCACAGGTTTGCAATCACCACTTGTGAGTTACAACATGTCATGTAGGTTGTTTCGCACAATTGGTTTGGTAGAAAAAGGGCCCTAAGTCCTACTCGTTCAAGATCTTCGTTAAATATTTTGAGAGTCGGGGAAAGAATTTCTCACTCTGTCTCTGTCTCTTGGTGGCTGGTCGGTAAGGTGACCCTAACCCTCAACCTGAAAGATAATTTTAAATGTGTAAACTGCATTCCCTGAGCTCAGTAGACCTGAAGAGAGGAAGACAGAACAAGAAAGTCCCGTGGCATAACTGGCAGTCGTGGACGAGTCTGTCCCTCTGCGAAAACTGATAATTCCAAGTAATTTCAGCCCCGGGATTCAACCTCTAGAACATGAGGAAAGGAATTTTTTTTTTTTTTTAATTTCCTAGGGGTGGAAGGCTTGAAATGAAACTCCCCCTCACCTGACTTCCTCCAGCTCTTGTAGAAGCTTACTGGGAGGAGGCCATGAAAGCAAGGCATTGGGAAGGGAATGGGGCTTGGGAGTGTTTGCTGTTTTAAAGAGGGTGAAATGGAAAGCCTCTTTTAAAAGAACAGAAAGAGGTAAGGGAATGCACCACTGGAGGTGTTTGGGGGAATAATGTTTCCAAAAGGTCTGTCTGCCTGTTAGGGTGGGTGAGGATTTGGGGGGAGGCTTTTGCAAATCGTGGTGTACGGTCCCTGTCCTGAATGACTGATCCTCTGTATTCCTTCATGTTTGAACTCGCATATGAATGTAGAGCTGAATACAGCATCAAAAGGGGGCGAAGGTGCCACAGCCTGGTGGTCTCCTTTGCCTCTTGAGCTCCCCACTTAAGAGTGGACTTCCTGGGCCCAGAGCTGGGAACAGAGGAAGGGCGTTGTCAACAAAGTGTGCTGAGTTCTACATGAGAAAAGACTTAAATGACAGTACATCAAGTTACCTTTAAATAATTAAACTAATTGGTTAAAAGTTACCCTTAAATAGTTAAGCAGCATTTAAAATTAATTGTTCTGAAGGATAAAGTAACTGAGTTTTGCATCGAGCCCAAGTTACTGATTCAATAGCAAAGGGTTCGAAGAAGTTGGGTGAGGAATCCTGCAGGCACTTGAACTGAACCTTTTAGAAAGGGCAGGATTTCAAGATGAGGACAGTGTGCCCAGGGGCATGGATTCCTACCAACGAAGTTGGAGGTTTCATGGGAGGCAAGGGTCCTGCAAGGAAGAGACTGTGCCTGGCATAGTTGAGCTTAGGTGGTGTGGTCAGACTGGGAGAGACTGGTGAGTGGTTGAAGCCGAACAAAAGGCTGGGCCCTCTGAGGCAGAGAGGAGGGAGCTGATGTGAAGAAGGAGCTTTGTGAGAACCAAGATGCTTAAAATGCCAATGGTTTTCTGAGCAGGAATAAATGTGAGGTGTCTGTAAAACATGACATCCAGCCCTGAGGGTCCACATAGGAGAGATTTAGTAACTCAACTCATTTGATGGATTATTTGGTCTCTTCTTGGCACAGTTCGAACTCCAGGTAGTAGAAATCTGTGTTTCTTGTCTGTTTTTGTTTTTGTTTTTGAGAGAGCTTGAGGCACCCATTGTCTGGAGTCTTGGATTTGTGACCTGTCTCTGTCTGTATCTTCTTCACATGCTACCTCTCTACTGCTGCCATGTAGTGTCTGACCGCTCTGGGCAGGCCCCTATTTTCTCAGTTGTTAAATTGGATGAGCAGGGCATCCTTTTTAAGAAGACTTGATGTGAGGCTAGCACCCAGTCTTGTGGGCTTCTCTCCCTTTTCCTACGGTGATTGTGGGAAAGTGGGGTTAATGACTGAGTCTTTTTAAGGGGGGGGGGAAGTTGAGGAGGGACTTTGTAGAAGAAGCTTAAGAATGGTCTCCTTTAAGAGGGATTTCTGTATGATCTGGAGCTTAAGAGATCATTGGGGAGTAAAGTTTAAGACGGCACTGCTCCAGACCAAGTTGAGTAACTGCGAGTTTTCCGTGGGTAGTGTAACACAGAGACTGGGGGAGTATAGGACTAGGCGTAGTGTGAAGTTGGTGATAGTCAAGCTGGCAGGCAGTCAAGAAAGGAAGAAAGAAGCACAGTGGGTATTGCTGGTGTGGTCTAGCAACATTGGGGGGGGCTTGTGTGGAACTTTGAAGACTGGAATGGTGAGGGAGTGCTAGAATCTGTCATAGAAGGCTGTGGATATAGCAAACCACAAACGAGATGTGTGGGATGTGGTGGTGAGTTGAAGGGAGACTTGATAGGTCTGGGGAGGCAGTAGCAGTGGCAGTGGTATGTCAGGTGGGGCAAAATGGAGAGAGAGGTGGTTTGTGATGCCGGATTGTGGGGAGAGGTGTCACAAAGTGGGATTTCCATGGTTGAGGGCTCTGGACCTTCCTAACAGAACAAACACCTCTAAATTGGTTAATTAATTGCTCTTTTGTATTCCTCTCCCCCCGACCTACCCCCTGCACCTCCGCAACAAGTTAAGTTCAACTTAACGTCTGCTGAACTAGGGCATGCCATCTGCTCAATCTGGGTAAGGGGTGGATCTTGAGAGATCAAGTTGTCTGTCCTTGTCTTCTTTTACAGGCATGTCATCCATTGGTGGGTCACCACAAGCTGAGGGAATGTCTCCCCCTCATCATCTTCCTCAGGATCAACTATGCCTTGACTGGAGATGAGGTAAAGAAAACAAGTATGCAGTGCTTCATCAGAATCAACAGTAAGGTTCGAACGGACATCACATACCCTGCTATGTTCATGGGTAAAGAAAGAATTCTGTTTTAATGTAGCAGAAGGAACAGGTTGAGAGAAGAGCAAGGCATAGGGATTACATGATGTCAAAGACACACAAAGCCAGACATCAGTTAAAGGGCTGAGGACAGATTTTCCTCAGTAATGCACTAGTGCAATGTGGAAGAGAGTCTAGCCTGAATTGAACTCAACTTTGATTTGTTCAGAAGCTCCCAGGCCTTGCAAGGGGAGAATGAGGGAGTGGGGGAGAGCAGGGCCTCAAGTGAAGAATTGCAAATGCTGTCATTGCAAATGCTGTTATGACAGCTGTGTCTGCCAGCTGGCAGTTATCAAAGTCTTCTCCCTCCCACAGAGGCTGGGAGGCAGAGACCCTGTCCTCAGGTGTTGACTCGAACAAGTAGTAAATTCTTTTGGGAGCCTTCAGTTGCTTCAGCCTGAACTGTTAGAAACTATGTTAGTATTTGTTGAGGTCTTCATAGACCAAGGTTGAAGTCTAGTCAAAATGAGGGCTGTGAGGAGCCTGGCTAGAGTTTGGTCAAGGAGAGAATCTTTGTCAGTGAACAGGGCTACAGCTGTGTTTTCCCACCCTGTCTGGTGCTGAGTTAAGCATTCTCGGATCTCCAAAGATTCATTTGGGGCAAAGTGAGTGGGGTGGGCAGAGGAGGGAGAGAAGGCTCACACTCTGCTGGGAAAAAGGTGAGCTGAGAGGGTTGGTCAGGAAGGGCACTGAGGAATCCTGTCCTAGTGCTTTGTTCACCCTTTCTTTCCATAGTGAGAGGTTCGGCACTTTTTAAAAAAAATAGCTTTTTAGCCTAGTAGTGGCCACAGAGCTAGGGCAGTGGAGGCTAAAGAGGTGCTGGGATCTGAGACCAGTACTTTTTCCAGGATCCAGCTATTTAGTCAGGAAGGTCTAACCATCCTGTCTTCCTTCCATCTTTTTGCATTTGGCTCCTTCCTTCTCAAAACCCCAATCCCAGAGGCAGGACCTGGATGAGTGTGGGCATAGAGGAGTAAAGGCTCAAGCCACTGTATGGGCAGTCTGCTGAGCTTTCACTGCGAAAATACGAGGATTGCACATTCGGTTTCCTGGTGTGTGCGGGTGTGTTCATGTACATTCCGCTTGCTGTCCTGAGTGCGTTAACCCAGAGTACAGTCTCAAACAGCCATTGTACTCTTCTACATAAGCAACCATGAATATAGTTGCTTCCTTTTACAGCATTGTAGTAGGACAGGTCCGGAGGGTTGGCTGGTATCATTCAAGGCCCCCCATCCAGTGTTGGGGACTCCCAACCTAGTAAAATTTTCTCACATTCAGCCCTGGCATAGCCTAGTCCTGCTGCCTAGGCAAAAGAAGTATCTTTGGATTAATAATGTCCATTATACCTGTTTGTGATCAGATGTCATCAGCATCGAGAAGACAGGTAAGCATTTCCTTGTGGTCTACGACACCAATGGCCCTTAACGCTGTCCACCGTTTCACAGCAGAAGAGGCAAAGGTAAGTCAGGTGCACTTGGCACTTTTCAGATGGATGAATCTACTACTAAGATTGTCAGAGGGAATTTAGGCCAGATTCCAGGAATCTTTTCTACCTGTGCTTGTTGGTAGGCATAGAAGCCTACTGAAACTGGTATAAGATGATGACTTTTCCACAGGAAGCTGCTTCTGGACAGAGCACTAATCTAGTAACTCACTCTCTGAGGAACAAGCTGTTTCTGTATAGGAGAAGGATATGTGTGGTCTTGGAATCATGAAGGCCTGAGTAGACATCTTGACTCCACCATTCATTAATTATGTTACCATAGGCAAAAGTATAGGAGTGTTCTTGAGCCTCCTGTGTTCTCTGTAAATGGTGATAATATGCTTTGTTCCCAGATTATCATAAGGTTTTAGTGAGTGTTAGTAGCAGTGCTGTCTGGTGGTCACCAGATGTAGAAAATCCCTGATTTCCTGTCTCAGCCCCCACCAAACTCCCCCCTGCACACCGAACAGCCAAAGTCAGTGCCTTCAGAGGAAACTTTCAAGGGACTTTTCCTTCTGTGTAGATATCAACTTTCTTTCTTCTGTGTACGGAACACCTGTGTGGGAACCCGGATTGCCCCTGAGTCATACTTTCCTCTTTTCCCTAGGATTAAGGTATTGGGGTGACTTATCCCTTCTCATCTCACACATAATTCCATCACCTTAACAGTACCGAATACCACCTGCATATGATGTGCATTCTGTCGGTGAATTTGAATATATCCCATCAGTAATTACTTCCACTTTATTCGACTGATTTGCCTTGCCTTTATCTCAGCAGCTCATTTCTTTGGGAAAAACACTTTGGAGTCTGCCTTAAACTGCCTTCTGTTGCTATGACAGAATGTCTGAGACTGGGTCATTTATAAAGGAAAGAGGTTAATGTTGGCTGTTGGCTCTGGAGCCTGCCTGGGAAGTTCAAGATCCTGTGGCCCCATCTGGTTGGCCCGTGATGAGGGCCCCGCACTGTATCATAACTGAGAAGCAGGAGGAGAAGCAGGAGCAGAACAGGAAAGACAGCCTCACTTGTAATTACCCACTCTGGTGGGAACTCACACACTCCTGAGAGAAATTAACCCCATCCTGAGAGAAATTAACCCCATCCCTTGAGAGTGCCACTGCTCCGTCTTAGTGACCTAATCACCTTTTAAAGGCCTGACCTCCCAACACCGCTACATAGGGGGACCAGATTTCAACTCAAAACATAGCAGAGTCTGTAGAGGACTTTGCAAATATTATTTTCATATCTAGGTAATCGCTCGATTGGTTGGTTGGTTGGTTCATTGTTTTTAACTGTCTTGGTAGCATCCCTCCAAGCAGGATCTGTTTTTGTGGATGGCTCACATGAGGAGACAGTTTGTTTCAGATGTGTTCCATTGCCTGGGATGTTGGGCCTAAAAGCTAAAAGGTTATGCCCATACAAGGGGAGTCTCAACTCTGATGACTGGTGTTCTGCTTCTATAAAGAGCATGTATCTTTTTTTTTTTTTGCCTTCTTTTTTTGGTGGGGGGTTGGTTGGGGGTGTGTGGCTGGCCTCTACAGGGGTGGAACCCAGGATCCTGGAGTTGTCAGCACCACAGTGTAAGATAACCGGCCAGCCCCAGAGTGTGGATCTTAAAAGACAACACAGATTGGAAGTCCCTGTGAACTTCTAAAAGGGGAGAGATGACAAGGGAGAAGGAGACTTTGGAGTGTTGTGTTTACCCACCAGCCCTACCGAGTTGGCCAGCTGCTACTCTTTGATACTCTTGTGTCCAGAAGAGTATCAAAGAGTAGCAGAAGTGCCAGTTTGAGATCTTAACTTACACCAACACTGAGAGATTTGGGGAGGTGATGATGGGGGCTTATTTGTTATCTGGTTGTTTCTTTGGGCAGATGGCAAGCGAGCATTCCCTGTCACTACCCCCACCCAGCTTAGCTTCAGCCAAGGGTTCAAGGGCAAGGAAACTGCAGAGCAAGAATTGCAGGCTCCTGGGACCTCAAGGGTATCAGGGGCACACCAGGAAGCTTTCTCATATACAGTGTTAGTCCACCAGATCACATAGCTTAATGGAGGAGGCAGAACATCCAAACAAACTATCAAAAGAGAGAAAGAAAAGCCAGAAAGGGGTATTTTGGGGGTCTTGCAAAAACTAAGCCTGATTGTTTCAAGACACAACTTTCCACTGTTACAACTCTGTATGAATTGAAGACCAAGGAAGTGGAAGTCATTTGATCTGAGACTAGGAGATCAGGTCTTTCTGGGATTGTGGGTACAGCAGATGGGAGAAAAGGAGAAAATTTGGAAGAGCACATGATGAGCCTAAGGCAGTACTTGTTCCCATTGGGAATGGGGGGTGGGAGGCAGAAATAGCAAGCAAACAAGGCAAGGAGTTTTGATTACAAAGGGAATGTTGCTGAAGTTGGTGGAAGCAAATGGAGGACAGGATGCTTGAGTATTTGGTGGTGAGGTGAGGTGGTAATTACAGATCTTGAACCACATGGATGCTTGAGAGAGCAGTGGGAGGATGATGCCTTTATGTTTTGGGTTCAGCTTGTTTTGGTGGGTCTTTCAGGCAGATAGGCAGTTAGAAAGAAGTATCTGGTCATTGGAATAGGTGACTGAAGCAGTGCTGAAAGGGACTATTGTAGAGGCTGTGTGTGAATAATTGGCACAGAATCATCATGGGTTTGTGTTCAGTGATGGGTGTGCATGGGGAGAGGGAGCTTTCCTAGTGCATAGGGTTCTTGAACAGTGGGTCTAGACAGTGCAGATTCAGTTCACTGGAAAGTACAAAATGCTGGCTAAAGAGATGAAAAAGGTGAACTCAGAGAGTATCTAACCAAAAGGAAAGATGTAAAAGTGTTCAAGATCACAATTCTTGAACATTAAGAAAACTCAACGTTTTAAGGTGGCAGTTCTCCCCAGAGAAGAAGAGATAGGGCAGCGACTAGAAAGAGGTAGCTTGGTGAACCAGGTAGTTTCTTTTGGTAGTGAACCACATAAGGGGCTATGTTTGCTCATTCGTTTTAGAGAATTGGAGGTTGGTGCAAAAGGAGGTGATGGAGATCATGAGTGTAGAGAATGCTTTCTGGTAGGCAAGGAGGAAGAGGCAGGAGGAGGGGACAGGTTGCTGAAGTTAAGTTCCAGAAAAGATGGAACCTGGGCAGTTAGGTTTGTTTCTGAGGGAGGTCAGTGGGCAAAAGTTTTGAGTTTACTTGTGTAAGCAGCATACAAAGGGCAGTGGGAACTTACAGAGAAGAGTTCCTCAGGCTGTGGGGTATAAGATGCATTTTGGAGAACAAGAAAGGCCCTCACCTGGCAGTGAAGGTGGAGGCATTACAGAAAAGGTGTTCAAGACAGGAAGAATGCTCACAGTGTGTGCACAAAAGGAGTCTCTAGCACGACCAGGACGGTATTTGGAAGGGGCTCTGGTGATAAAAATGTGGGTGGGGATAGGTACAACGGTGGGTGCACAAGGAATGGGGGTAGGGGAACCTGTCCCTCACAGGCCAGATGTTGAAGGGTGGTGTTGAAGGGATGTGGGTCAGGCTTGTGAGGTTGCCTAGCCATGTGCTTGGTGTAAGACTTCAGTATTCTTTCCCAGTCTGTCTGTCTGTCTCAAATGCCTCAGGCGTAGTAAGCAAAGGCTTCGTATACCAGTTATCCTGTTGGATTTACATTTTGGGAAGATTACTGTGGTAGTACAAATTTGGATTGGTGATGGGGAGAGGAAGGAAGGTTGACTGAATGGCCGATTGAAGGGGCTGTAGGCAGTGGAGCTGAGCAGAGATGTTGAAGGTCTGCACCTGGAAAGCAGCAGAAAGGTCAGAGAGGAGAAAACAGTTTAGAGACATTGACTGGACTGGATGAAAAGGCTACAGGGCTTGTAGATAGGGAAGGCATGTTGGACATGGTGATGTGATTACAGGTCAGATGTCTTCACTGTCAAGATTTCTGAGCAGACAGGTTGCAGAGTTGAGGTTTTATTTTGGCAGGGTGACCCTCGAGAGTAAGAATAAAGTCTTTTATTCTTCCAAATTTACTTGTGCTGGGAGTGAGGAGAAATGGACATCTTCTGGAGTCTTTCTTGCCTGAGATTTTTGCTTGAATATCCTTGTTTTATATATACCTAGGTTAAGTTACCTTTTATTTCCCCAACTCCCAGCCCTCTCCTCCATTTGTCTCAGACATTTGACATGCATTCGGTTTTGTACCTTCCAGCTCATGTTCTCTTCTGTTCATCCAGTACTATCCTTGATCTTTTGAGGCCTTGAGTCTGCCTGGGTGCAGGGTGTCGTCCAAACCCCTATGCCTGATCTGGAGCCTTCCCCCACTATTCAGAGGCTGAGCCCCATGGTAGGAGCCAAGGAGTGAACAGAGAACAATCTCCAGTTGGCAGTGGTTGTTGTGCCTTTTGTACTGGCCAGTTGTGACTTTAGAGAGTTCTAAAGTTTTAGAGGGAGTGGGGGGTGGAAGGAGAGAAGGTGAGGATATTATCTCTTTAAAATGTGGGCCAACTGGTTAAGTGGTTTTCTGCAGATGTTGAGTTTACCCCCGTGGCAGGCTGTTTAGCTCAACAGGAGGTCCTGTGCCGTCCTGTTCCTTCCCGTCTTTTTCTGTTTTCCCCACGAAACAGGATCCTTGTGTTGACCGAATCTTGGCAGGTTGGGCCTCTCGTAAATGTGAAGACCCAAGATCTAAATCCTGAGCTATTTTGGTCACATTACAGTTTGGTGGGCAAGAAAAGTGGCTTGAGGTTGACTTGATGAAAGCCGGCTTAGGCTGGTTTTTGTAGGCACGCTCCTCCTAATAAAGGTGTACTGTTAAAAGATTTTGCTGGCCATGGGCCTGGTCTTGAACGCACAGCAAACCTGGTCATTTGATTCTGCATAAAGATTACATCCAGAAATCTTATCGGTTACTGTGGTGAGAGAGCTTACTGGCGTTTCACTCATTTGATGTTTAGTTACCTAGCATTCTCCGTGTTTCACAGTTGAGTGATTCTGTGGATGTTTCAAGGACTACCGTGCATCGTGGGGCTTGAGTTAATGGTTCCAGTGTAGACCTTCTCACAGGGTGATGGGAGGCCATTTAGAACTGGAAGCAGTTTTAAGGAGATAGGTGATGCATTTTCCAGAGGGAGTTTCGTGTGTAATGGGTAACAGTGACTGTTAGGCGGTTATGGGCAAATGACCTTTGTGTCCAAGCCTTCATGTCTGATGCTGTGGTGGAGAAAGAAAGAGATAGTGGTAGTGCTGTCCATATAGAAAAGGTTGGTTAGTGAGAGGATGTGCAAAGGATGTGGGGGAATAAAGTTTTTTTGTTAGTTTTATTTTGTTTTTGCAGTCTCTCTTCTGAGAGGTAGGGCTGAGGTGTGGACAGCCATCCCATAAGTGCATGGCAGTAGAGTCTGCTTGGATCTGTCTAGCCTGGGATATATGGAGCTGATGAGCCAGGGTGGAAAGAGGTCAGGATTAGCTTTCTCTGAAGACATTTTAGAGTCTCCCAAGAAGGTTCAGGATGTCACATCCAGAAAGTGTGCAAGACAGTTGGGTGATAGAATTCATTCAGAGAGCAAAAAGAGCTTCAGAAAGAGTTGGAGGGGCAGAGGTAGGGAGGGCCAGGTTTTATTCTGAGTCGGGGGCAGTAATAGAAAAGAGGAACACTCAGTAACTGTGTGGAGCTGTTTTAGATTGAGAATGCCCACTAGTAGCACTGCGTTTGTCAGAATAACACTGCATTTGTAAGTGATCAGTGTATGGAAGCAGTGAGGCACTGTGAAACACAGGGACTGCAGAGATGGGAGGAGAGCGGGAGAGGTACTCAAGACTGGATAAGATTGTTTAAAAGTAAAGTGTAGGCTGCTCTTCTAAATAGGGGTGGGAGAGGGTAGACAAATTGTTTCCAAGAACACTGTTGCTGGATCCAGGTCATGAGCTGCTCTGTTTCCTATGGTTTGGTCCTGGAGCCTCCAGGGGGTACAGGAAAAAATTGTTTCCTCTGTCCATTTACTCCCAGATTTACCTTAACTGGTTGAGTTAGTAAGGCCTAACTAACTGGGTGGTCATTGTTGCCTACCTGGGGTGCTGGGTGGTATTAAACACACTCACGCCTCTGTAATGCCTTGCACAGTGTTGGAGCTATGGCCGTGGAAATAATATTAGCTGACATTTATCTTCTTTGCCAAGTCCTTTATGCTGATTTTTCTCATTGTGTGCTCTCATTGAGACTGTCAGGTGCAGGAGTGTGCTGTAAAAATTCCTAATTCACACCTCCAAAGCTGAGGGGACAGTATTTGAGGCTGGGGCTGTCTCATAGTAGGGACAGCTCAAGCTCCGGTTGCTTTGCTTACCATAGCCTTCTTTCCCCACATCCTGTGCAGATCAGAGCAATGCTGGAAGCAAGCTGGCAAACCTCAGTCAGTCCAGAGAGCCTAAAGATAGTGGCGAGAGAGTGGAGGATCTGTAGAGGAAGAAGGCGGGTTGCTCCTGGAGTCCATTTACTGTGTACTTTTAGGAGGTATTCTGTCACTCAGCTGACTCACCCCTTGTCCTTATCATTTTCACATTGACCCAAAATCCTGTCCTGAGACTTCAGAGGAGTTTGTGCTCAATTGAAGGGAGAGTGGAGTTTGCAGTAACTTAAATTTCTGTAAGCTTTTTTTCTCCCTGCAGAGCTGAAAGGAAACCCTGCTTTGTCACTTCTAAGTGCAGGGACACTCAGGGGGGGAATCTGACTTATATAGGATGGGCTTTGTTAAACACAAATGGGTTATGTTTGTTTGAGGTTATGTGGCATACCCTTCAAAGCTCCTAAAAATCACTTGTGGAATATCAGATGGGACTTGGGTAACTGCTGGACTGACACAAGTACTCAGTGTGAGGCATTCTGAAAAGCTCCTGCTGGTAGATATCTTTTTTTTTTTTTTTTTTGAGTGGCACCAGAATGTTACATGTTAAAGGGGAGAAATAGGAAGTAGATAACAGGGTGTGCCACATAAAAGCAAGTTGAGGGAGAGGACGATTGTCCACAGGAAGCATCTAGCTGGCTGCGGACAGCTGTTTTACTCAACCTAGTCATAAAAGCATGATGTTCTTAGCACTGGTAGAGTTAAAGTTGTTGCTGGGGCTCTCTGAAGCCGCCTTCCCAGAGTTGCAAGATGTGCACTATTAATTAGACATAACGTCTCTGAGAAGCAAAAGGATGGTCTGGGTCATCTGTGGCTGTCATTCAGATGTATCAAGCAACAGGCTTTTGACCCATGGAAAAGGGCCAGAGGTTAATTCAGCTAGGTACTCCTCTAGCAGCTACCACAAGATTCTGAAACGAAGGTTCTGTCTTGGCCAAGTTTCCCAGATGTCTAAATTAGTAATTCAGTGTAGCTGAGAGGCTGGTTAACGTAGTTTTTCCCAGGACCTTCCTTGTCTAACTCAGGAAATGCTGAAAATAGATGGGATAGTGAACAGTGGTTAGATGTCCACTTTGGCTGGCTGTGCTTTTTACACTTTAAGTTGGTTGTCCCTGCTGTGTGTTACGGTACAAGCTGTGCAAAGTGAGGAAGATTACTGTGGGTACAAAGGGAAACCCACACCTGGTGACTCATGCTACCCAGATCTTCTCATCAAGATGAATGACACAGTTCAGATTGATTTAGGGACTAGCAAGATAACAGACTTTATCAAATTTGACATAGGTAAGTCTTTTGTTCCTTGTCCTGTCCGTTTTCCTCCCTCTCTTTCTTTGTCATTCTTTTCTTTCTTTCTGTCACTCCTATGTTATGTGCACCCTCATCTTCATTAGAGAGAACTGAAACACATTTGGTTCTCTCTGCAAACCCAAGACAATCCGCTGCAAATCCCAGAGACCATCTGGCAGCCTTACTGATGAGAGCCAACTGTCTAGCTGTTGTTTCACCACAAGGAACAACGTGAGTGGTGTGACGTCCCACCGGGTTACATCCATCAAACCAATCTCTTTGGTGAATATAAACCATTATTATAGTCCAGCTATAGAAACTGTGTGTCTACAGATTGTCCCGAGAGGGGAACTTCATGTTTCGAGTGTGACAGATTTTAGATGTGTTCCTTGCGGTGAGATGACCTTAAACTAGGTGGTGAAGAAAAGATTTGTCTATGCATTTGTTTCTCCTTCCCACAACCCACATTCCTCTGACAGAGCCTCTCACCCAGTGTTTGCTAGAATCTGATGTGCCTTAGGGAAGGAAAAATATTTGGCTCAACTTGTTTCAGCAGAAATTTCCAAAAATACAGAAAAGCTGAAAGTATAGGCCAGTGACAACAAGCAGTGGCAACTTCATTTCTGGCTACCTTCAACACTTGTCCACAGTTTGTTTCTTCTCTGGGTCTCTCTCATTCTGTGTGTGTCTCCCTGCCAGCAACCCGATCCAGGAACCAGCCAAAGTCCTCACACAGTATATACTTCGTTGTGATGTCTCTCTGGACCTCTTTTAACCTAAGAGTCTCCTTGCTGTTGATAAAGTGCCCTGGCTGGTTGTCTTACCCAGTGCTTCACAGCCTCGGGTTGTCTGGTTGTGGTTTGACCACGAGGACCTTATACCTGCACTGCCGGTGCTCCTGGTATTTTCTGTTGACCTGTAAACTGTAGACAAGAATGCTTCATGAGTGTCAAAATCTAAAGGTCTGTCCATTAAGCAAAAATGTTGAGAGGAGATATCAATGTTGAGAGATGGGTCAGGCTTTTTACAGCTAAACCTGTTGATTGATTTTGACATGGCACCACAGAGATAACCAGACAGCATGTGCTGCCATCCAGTGGCCGTTCGCAGTACTGCTCAGGAAGTATTCTTGTCCAAGTATCAACAAACTTGGAGAAAAAGAGAAAGAAAAGCATAGATTTGAAGACACATAGGACACCTGGCAATCACTAACCTTTTAGAGAGGATTACCACAGTATTTCAGGTTCAGACAACTTGACATACGGCATTTGTTTCAGAAGGATGCAGTGCAGGACTGTAGGTAAAGACACGAATCAAGGTTGGGTGGGAGTTGAAAAATGTTGAAGCTGAAGGAATGGGTAGGTCGAGGGTTGCTTATGCTGTTCTCTCAACTTTTTTTTTGCATTCTTTTGAGAATAACTTTTAAAATTGAATCACACTTCTCATTTCCAATTAAATGAAATTTTATTATTCATTTATTAAATTAGATTGCTAAGTAAAATTTAACATTACACATTTCTTTCCATCCTACTTTGTTTATTTTAAATGTATGTCTCTTTCTCTTACAGTGCAGCTCTTAGCACTATTTTATTTACTTACTGTGGACATAAAATACTCTCAAAATTTGTCATATAAGTGGAAATCGTACAGTATTTGTCTTTTGGTGACTGACTTATTTTTCTTTGTAAAATGTCCTCAGGGTTCATCCATGCTGTGGCATGTGGCAGATTAATACTCCACTGTCCATGTATTCCACATTTTGTTTTTCCATTCATCTGCAGGTGGACCCCTGCTTCCACCCCTTGGCTGTTGTTGGTAATGCTGCTAGGGACATGGCTATGTGGATATGTCTTCCAGATCCTGCTTTGGACTGTTTTGGATATACACCCAGAAGTGGGATTGCTAGATCACATGGTAATGCTGTTTTCAAGTTCCTGAGGAGCCATAGCCACTGTACTATTTCTCATTCCCAGCCACAGTCCACAAGGGTCGCGATTTCTCTGTGTGCTCGTCAACCCTTTGCCGTTTTCTGGTTTTCTTTTGTTTTCTTTTGGATAGTGACCATTCCTGTTGGGTGTGAGTTGGTTTTGATTTGAATTTGCCTGGTGATTAGTGATGTTGAGCATCCTTTCATGTGCTCGAGTATCATCTTTGGAGAAGCGTTTCTTCAAGGCCTTTGCCCATTTCTTAGTTGGGTCACAGTCACAGGTTGCTTAGCAACACGTTCTGAGAAATGCATTGTCAGGCAGTTTTGCCACTGTGTGAACATCATAGTGTGTACTTTCACAAACCTAGATGGTGCTGTC
Source organism: Cynocephalus volans (assembly GCF_027409185.1). Lineage (NCBI taxonomy): Eukaryota > Metazoa > Chordata > Mammalia > Dermoptera > Cynocephalidae > Cynocephalus > Cynocephalus volans. Next base: position 7,941,664 of record NC_084479.1, read on the forward strand.
TACTACATACGTAGGCTGAGTGGTATATAGTCTGTTGTTCTGACTGCTGTCATATATGAGGTCCATCCAGCATTGACTGAAAGGTCATTTTGCAGTGGGTGACAGTATTTGTTTTTTGGTGTTGTTGAAGTTGTAGGGGTGGTTTAGATATTCTGGATATTAACCCATTCCTTATCAGATGTGGTATTTGCACATATTTTCTCCCATTCCTTGAGTTGCCTTTTCACCCTGATTGATTGTTTCCTTTGACGTGCAGGCATTTTTGAGTTAGATGTAGCCCCACTTGTCCATTTTTGCCTTTGTCGTTTCCTGTGCCTTTGGTGTCATATTGAGGAATTCATTACCAAATGTAATGTCATGAAGCTTTTGCCCTATGTTTTCATCTGGGGGGGCTTTACAGTTTCAGGCCTTACCCTTAAATCTTTAATCCGTTTTGAGTTGAATTTTGTGTCTGATGTAAGGTAGGTGTCGACGTTCATTCTTTTTATGTGTGGATGCGTACTTTTCCCAACACTGTTGAAGAGACTGTCTGTTCCCCCACTGAGAGGTCTGGGCATCCTGAAAACTGAAGATCATTTCACCATATACTCTTGGGTTGTCTCTGGGCTCTCTGTTCTATTCCATTGGTCTATTTGTCTGTCTTTTTGCCAGTACCACACTGTTTGATGACTGTCATTTTTGTAGTACGTTTTGAAGCCAGGAAGTGTGAGTCCTCTGATTTTGTTGTTACTTTTCAAAATTGCTTATGCTGGGGAGGCAGGGGTCCCTTGAGATTCCATTTGAATTTTAGGAAGAACTCTTCCATTTCTGCACAAATTCCCATTGGGATTTTTTTTTTTTTTTCCGTGACTGGCACTCAGCCAGCGAGTGCACCGGTCATTCCTATATAGGATCCGCACCCGCGGCGGGAGCGTCGCGGCTCTCCCAGCGCAGCACTCTACCGAGTGCGCCACGGGCTCGGCCCTGGGATTTTGATAGGGATTACATTGAATCTGTAGGTTGCTTTGGGTAATTTGGACGTGTTAACATCTTAAATCTTTGATATCTGAACACCGGATGTCCTTCCATCAATTTGTCTTTTTATATTTCTTTCAGCAATGTTTGTAGTGTTCAGTGTACTGTATAAGTCTTTCACCTCCTTGGTGGGGTTTTTATTCCCGAGGATTTCATTCTTTTTGATGCTATTGTAAGTACAATTGATTTCTTAATTACCTTTCTATGTTCATTGTTCATTGTTAGCATATGGAAGTGCAACAGATTTTTGCATGTTGATTTTGTATACTGCCACTTTGCTGAATTTGTTCATTATTCCTTTTTTTTGTGTGGGATTTTTAGGGTTTTCTGTGTATAAGATCATGTCATCTGAGAACAGATAATTTTGCTTCTTGCTTTCCAATCCAGGTGCCTTTTTTCTTGTCTAATTGCTCTGGCTAGGACTTCTAGTCCCACCATGGAAAGAAGGTGGTGAAGGTGGGCATCCTTGCCCAGTGTTCCTGATCTTCGAAGAAAGTCCTTCAGTCTTTCACACTTAAGTGTGCCATTAGCTGTGGAGTTTTCATACATAGCCTTTATTCTGTTGAGGCAGTTTCCTCCTATACCTAGTTTGTTGCGTGTTTTTATCAGGAATGGGTATTGAATCTTGTCAAGTGCTTTTTCTGCATCAATCACAATGATCTTGTGGGTTTTCTCCATTCTGATAATGTCTCATATGACACTGACTGATTTCCATATGTTCCATTATTTCTTGCATTCCAGAAAAAAATCCCTCTTGAACATGGTGTATAATCCTTTCAATGTGCTGAATTCTCTTTGCTGGTGTTTTGTGTTGTGTTTCTGCCTCTGCGTTCATCAGGAATATTGGCCTGTGGTTTTCATTTCTTGGGCTTTGATAGCGGGTTAACACCGGCCTCTTAGAATGAGCCTCGAAGAGTACCTTCCTCTTTGAGTTTTTTGGAAGAGTTTCAGGAGGCTTGGTGCTAATTATTCTTTAGGTGTTCTCCAGTAACACCATCACCAGGTCCTGGTAGGTTTTTGATGACTGTTTCAGATGGATTCAGATGTCTAGTTACAGGTCTGTTTGGTTATTTTACTTCTTGATGATTTAGTCTTGGCACATTGTGTGTTTTCCACGAATTTGTCTCTTTTAGGTTCTCCAGTTTTGTTGGCTTGTGCTTGTTCGTAGTAGCCCCAGTCTCATCATAACTTTTTATTTCTGTCATCAGTTGTAATGTCAAGGAATCAGAGAAACCAGTAAGAACCCCGAGTAGGTCCTATCCAGTAACATAGCTGCAGAAGCAAAGTAAGAAAAGATCAGGGATATTCCTGGCTTCTGATGGTTGATTCACCAGCAAGCATAAACACAGTATTGGCGGTGGGTGGGGGGGGGGCTGTAGAAGGCTCCCAAGCTTCTAATTTCCCAGAAAGAACATTAATTGTCAGAAATGTAATAGAGGATGTCCAGCTCAAGGTGGAACATTGAATCCAGTCATGTATTTCTTTCCCCTACTCAACTCTCACTGGAATAATGGAAGGAATAAAAAAGGTATAAGTCCTCGAGGACAAAGAATACTAGAGAGAACAGACCTTTAGACGTTGATATTTGGAAGCCCTCACACAAAGGGCTGGTGATCATCAGCTGCTTTCATACTTTAAAGCCCACCAGGCAACAAGCCCCATGCAGGCACACAGGGCTCCTAAGACTTCACTTTCAGATAGAGAACAGATATCATCATGCATTTAAAGAGTCTCCCATAGGAGAGATAGTGACCAAAACAAGTAAACAAGAAAAAGAATTCTGAAAAAAACATAAATGAGAAAGGGAGAAGAAAAATACAAAACACAAACAAACAATGCCTATAATTAAATGTCCTCATAGAGATAAGAGATAATAGTATATGAGGCATTTTCAGAGAGATAAGAGGTGATATAACATGGATTTTAAAATCTGATAAACAATTCCTTGGCAATCTCTAGATGCCATACTTCTTCTCTATCTATTTATCTCTACGACTTTTATCCCTTTCTCCTAATGCCTTTTCCTTCCTCACTTGGTTCTGATTTCCTGGGAGAGATTGGACAGGATTCAACACTGTGCTAAGGTTAGGAGAAACACAGTAGTGCTCTGTAGTGTTGGTTCAGGACGCTGGACAGCAAGCAATCACTTACCCCTATGGGAACTGTTGTTCCCAGGTGCTCTGGATAAGCCCAGAGAAACCCTGTTTACACTGCAGCTTGTATCCCCTTAGCCACAGCTGATTGGGACAGAGATGGTACCTTGCCCAAGATGGGACAGTCATTCCCTCCTCCAGGAATTTGGAATTAAACTTGAGGGATAACCAGTTATTTAGTTCCCTTGTGTAGCTGAAACATGGTGACTCAGGAACTGAGGGTTATGCAGTTTGTCCCATGAGCTGAGGATCAGGAAATGCCAGTCTGCAGAGACAGGACAGTGAAGCAGATGTGCAGAGAGAATCAGAGAAAACAAATGGACTCAAAATCATGATGGCTTTCTAGTTCCACTTTCCATTTCTTTCTTGAGAAAGGCTGCAATCTTCCTCTTGGATTCTGCAAGACAGTTCAGTGGCAGTAAAATCAGTAAATCTCTCCCCCCTTTGTCTGGTTAAGCTAGATTGAGTGGGCTTCAGTTATTTGCAAGCATGAGAATACTAATGGGTATGACTTAATCTCTAGAATAGTATGATTCACTGGCACGTAGGACTGTTTATGTCTTCAGGGAGTGGGGAACACAAGAACCAGAAGTCCTGGGCAATGAGGAAGGTTTAATGGGTACTCGGAGGGGTTCTGTGTGGGTGAATTACACTAGACTTGGTGACTATGATAAGAAACTCCCCGACATAACAAGTATCCTTTGAAAGTGAGCCTGATAAAACTAGCTAAATGTTATTTTCCTTCAAGTTTTGGTTTTAGTGTTTGAAATGCAGCCGATAGTTTAAAAGCCTCAATGAGTTCAGCTGGTATTTAACTGTAGTAAGGGGAGACACCTTTTTTGATGAAGATTTTTCTTTCTGGTCTTCAGAGTGTGCAGTGTGGAATACATTTTAGGAAGCTCCTGTCTGTACTAATTTCTTCTTATGCTCGGTATTTTTCTTCTTTCCTTCTGCTCTGTCTTTCCTGATATGATGTCATCTGGGCTGTGTTAAACATATTTTTTTTTTTGAAAAAGAGTGAACATTATACATTTCATCCAAAAAATGCTATCTCTAGGTCTACAATTCCTCTCGGCCACGGCATTTTCCTGGTTCCTAAAGGACTCCGATACAGCCCTACCCTCTCCACCGCCTCCCTTTCACCTTGGATTAAGCACTAAAAAATGTAGAAGACGTTAATAAGGCAGGAGGTGCTTTATGCCACACTGTATAGATGATACTATTGGAAATGAGGAATCTTCTTCCTGAATGTTGTCAGTTTGTTACTTTTCTGAGTCCGCAGGTGGCAGCTCAGCATGGGGCCCGGTTATCTCCCAGCCCAAGCAGGTGGCTTTGAGCGCAAGTCTGGACTCAGAGAGATTGATTCAGGGCCCCAGTGGGGCATTTCACGATTTTCTTTTCCTTGAGAAACTTTAAAAAGCCATCAAGACTCCACTACCTGTGGAGCTTCTACCATGTGACTCAGTTCAGAAAATGCAGCAGCCAGATTCCCTGCTGTGGGGGAGGGTGAAACATGGCTTTTAGCCATAGCTGTGCTGTGGGCTGGTGTCCGGGACCCACTGGGTGAAGTGGGGCTGGGACTCAGGCCAATTTGGCTGAACAAACACTTATTTGACACCTGCTGTGTGTGAGCAATTATGCAAAGCCTGAGGGCACAGAGGTCAGTACAATGTGGTCTATGCCCTCAAAGAGCTCAAGGTTCAGTGCTGAAGATGGAAAAATAAGAAATAATATATAATGGGTGAAATGCAGGGAGAGAAGGAAATACAGGAGCAAGAGAAAGGGGCATCTAGAGTTGAAGAGTATGGAAGGGTGAGAAATGGATTGTGGAGGCAAGTGGTCATCCAATCAGAGTCTCAAAGAAGAAGTTGGACTAACCAGGAGTAAAAGTGGGGGGAAAGCATTTGAGGCACAGAAGCAAAACATGGAGGTGTAAAATGGATTGACCTATTTGAGAGACAAGGAGCTTGCTGGAGTGCTCAGGAGAAGGGGGTAGTAAAAGACAAGTCTGGAGAGCTAAGTGGGGTCAGGCAGCTGTGTAACATGTTGCAGGGGAGGGGGATAGGACTTTCTCCTGTAGGTGCTGGGGAGCCATCAAAGCAAATGGTATACCTGGCATAGGCCAAGGAGCTGCATGTCAGGAGTAGCCTGAGTGGGGAGGCTCAGGTTCAGAATCCCTGAACTGAAAGGCTGGTAGCAGGGGAGCCTGACACCTTCAAGGGCTGAGAGTCTAAGTGGAACCAGGGCAGTAGGGGACACCCAGGTGTGCAGATAGGCAAGGAAGAACCAAGCTGGATACACAGGCCTAGAAGGCCTTGAGTCTGAAGTCTGCACTGTGAGGTCAAGCTCAAAGGTTGGCACAGGTACAGAGGGTCAGGATAAACCTGAATAGGGCAGAAGTCAGAGGCCAACTTAGCAGCTGGCTCAGGAAGGACCTGTCAGGAGTTATGACCCCTGCCTCTTTACCACTTACCCCTAACGACCCCATCCTGTTTAGCCAGTGTTAGGCAATGACAAGTTTCCACTTGCAAGTTCATACCCAGTGTGCTGGAGGGGACTGACAGGATTCAGACCTGGTTAGCAGACAGCTCAGGAGGTACCTGTTAATAGATGTGTCACTTGGAACAGGTGGTGGCAGTGGAGGTAGAAAAAGGTGGACAGATTAAGATGTCCTTTATAAGCTGAGACACAGACTTGGTTATGGATTGAATGTGGGAATGAACACGGTGTCTCAGGATTGACTTTGAGATTTCTGGCTTTTAGGTACTAGAGGTTGGTGAGGTGGTACCAATTGTTTACATGGTACATTAGTTTGTGAGGGCTGCTTTAGCAGAGTACCACAAACTGGATGGCTTAAACAATAGAAATTAATTTTCTCACAGTTCTGGAGAGCAGAAGTCTGAGATCAAGGTGTTGGCAGGGTTGGTGTCTTCTAAGGGTCAGAATGGAAGCATCTGTTCCATACCTCTGTCCTCGCCTTGGAGAGGGCTGGCTTCTCCCTGTGTCTTCACATTGTCTTCCTTCTGTGTGTGTCAGTGTTCAAATGTCCTCTTCTCATGAGCATACCAGTCATGTTGGATTGAGGCCCAGCCTAATGCCCTCACTTCAACCTAATTCTTTAAAGACTCTTTCTCCAAATAAGGCCACACTCTGAAGTTCTAGAGGTTAGTGTTAGGTTTGAATCTTGAAGGTTTTAGTCTCAAGCCAGAGCAAAGAAAACCAGGAGGCAGGCAATAAATTTAGGGTAGGCTTTAATGGGGGCACTCCCAGGCGAGTTTCCACAGCCCGCAAGGGAGTGAGGCCAGGGAAGTCCTGCGCTCAGGGTGGCCACAAGCGGGTATTTATAGAGGAGGGCTGTTGGTGAGATTTTTGCCCATATATGGTAAGGAATTGAGCAGGGTTCAGTTTCCAGTCCCCACCTTCCAGGGAAGGGGTGGGGGAGAGGGAAGGGGAGTGGAGTTAACAAGATGGAGGCTCCATCACTACTTTGTTGCCGCTTTCAGGTCCTCCTGATCCCACCGGCCCAGGAGTTAGGACTTCTACATATGAGTTCTGGAGAAACACAATTCAGCCGTAATAATGGAGTTGATCAAGAGAGGGAACAGTTCTGTGAAGAAACTTAGGAGTTTATTATTGAACATATTAATTTTGAGATGCCTTTCGTATGTCAAGTGAAAGAGTCAGGCAAGCAGTTGCATACACAGAATCTCGATCTCTGAGGAGAAGTCTGGGTGGAAATATAAATTGAGGAATTGTGGACGGATTTAAGTTTTATTTAATGCCACAGGAATTGTCCCTGAGTATGTGTGTGGGGGGAAGAGGACTAATATACAAGGAACCAAGAATCAAAGTTGTATCCCATGGAAGTCCACAGACGGTCTTTCCACCACCTAGAAGACTGGGGCCCATGTCCTCAGGCCTGTCACACAATTGCTCTGTGGGTCATTTACAATGTAGAAATGACTGAGATGAGGATTGTGGAGTGCCAAGCAGAGAACCCCTCCATTGCAAATACATATTTATTTTGAAAAAGGAATCCTGACCGTTTATCTTTATAAATATAACACATGCCTGTTATAAACCGTTCCGGCAAATTAAAAAGTTTGATATAAGAAAGTGAAAAAAATCACTCCATGCTGGACACTTCATAGTCTCTCTGTCTCAGCCCTTATTCCAGATGGCTGTGGCAGACGGTTTTGCACAGACTTTGACCTCCCTCCATTGGCAACATCTTGGCTCAAGCCGTGTACACCCGACACCATGGCATGGGATGTCAGTGGAGCCTCCTTGACATTCACATGTGTGCCACCTTGGAATGCGGCAACCCTCAACCAATGGGGATGAGAGCCAGCAGGTAAATACTTCTCCATGTTGATCCCCAGCAGAGGGGGATAATGCTGAGATACCTCTGCATATTTCCTGAGGAGAATGTGGCCAGATACACTACCAATTGCTTATGGTAATGCCCAAATAGATAGCATCTTTACATTAACTTTCCCTCCTTGACATTTCATTTTCCTTGGTCTCTAGAAATCACTTCCCAAATAAACGATCTGATCATTGCCCTTGTCTCAGGGAACGTAAGCCAGGCTACACCTCAACCGCTTAATCCAGAAATAACCATCCTCAATATAAATACCATTCAAGAATCTCTCTATGCACATACACAGGACTGGTGCAAGGTTGAAATAAGTTTATAAAAATGAGATAATTTTATACATCCTTGAATAGTACTTTTTAAGGAGATCCTTAAGGGAATCCAGAGCTGGGACTAGGAAGAGGTGACTGAGACTGGTAGGATGCCAAATTAAGGAGGCACTCATTCTCAGGGTGATACGTGCCAGGTCAGCCTCTCTGGTCTCACCCCACCTCCCAGCCCTAGTAAATTCAGTGGGGTCTCTTGATGACTATGGTCCCAAAGGTTGCATGGGACAGGGCACAGTGCTTGTTGAGTGGGGGAGACCTTTGGAGGCAGAGCAAAGGTCCTCCTGTAGCACTCACAATGGTGAGTGAAGACAGCAGTTTCTAAGTTTCAAAGAGCAGAAGCTTTGGGACCAGATGGGCTGGACTTAAATCCAGCTAGTTACCCATCTAGTTAGTTACTAGGTGGGTATTGCCAGGCACCTACATGAGATTCAGTTGTTGGAGAGTGATGGGCAAAGCATGCCACATTGTTGGGAGGGAGTCTACACCACTGGAGATGTGATTGTGCTTACTCATGAGATGGGTACTCTGGGAATCCCAGGACAGTGAAAATCACTTCTGCCTTGGGGAATTGGAGAAAAACATAGTAAAGGAGAGGACCACTAAGTCCATCTCAATTCAATAAATAATGACCACGGACTTGCTATGTACAAGGAATTGTGTTGAACTGTAGAGGACACAAGGATGGAGGGGCGGCTAAGGTAATACACACCCTTAAGTTCTCCTGTTGGGGGCTGTGCCTGGTCTGGCTGGTGTGATCTGCAGAGGCAGCTGGCCAGGGAGTCTGTCCCTTATCTGGAGTTGGTTTGGTTGCTGACCTTAAGAATGTGTTTCAGAATTGGCGATGCAGCAAAGAGACGAACTAAAAAATGGAGTTTGAATGGGTAAAAAATAAAATAAAATAAAATAAAATAAATGAGGAGGGTGGGAGGCATCTGCTGGAGCCAGGGAGAATATTGCTGGTGGACAAGAGTAGGGGATGGATCAAGGGAATAAATGTGAAGATGGTCGTTCTGAATACTTGGGACAGAAGCTGCTCACCCAAGCTTGTTTTTACCTTCATGGCATGGCTTGTGGCAAAGTGCTGGGGCAGCTGCCTGTCACCTAATGTGGGAGTATTTTCCTGCTTCCTTCCTTCCCCCAGACTTGAGTGCTCCTGAGGAGGCATGACTATATTTTCTAGGGACCATAGAGACCCATTGTGTGGAGGCAGTAGCCTGAAAATTAAGTGTTCGTTTTCCTGCAAACTAGCATGGTTTGGGCATCAAGCCAAGTTCCTGTCCTCTGTTGCCCCAAATTATCTCATTACACTTAACTTTGCTGTGGCTGTGGTCTGTTGGTCACGAAGTTTCAGCCATAAACAAGTATGTGAGCTTGTTTAGCAGAAATGTTAGCCAAGGCTGCTCACTGCCACCCCCCAGGAAGTCATACTCAGTTTTACCAGATATTTAAAATAAAATACCCTTGACCCATTCTACCTACCTTTCTCTCTATTCCTTCTAAGCTCTTTGAGCATAGTTTGCTTTTGCTATCTCCATTTTCTCTTTTCCTCCTTTCCCTTACATGCATGCAACACTGGTTTTCACCACCATCACCCTGTAGACACTTTCCCACCAAGATCTCCTCTAGATTGCTACATCCGATGGGCCTCTTTCAGTGTTTGCCTGAAGTCCTCACTGTTCATCACTGGATACTGCTGACCATTCGTCTCTTCTTGGTTTTCTCCTTTGGCTTCTGTATTACTGCTATCTCCTGTATCTTTCTCCCTCTGTCTGACTGTCCTTGGTGGATTTCTTTTGTTTTTCCTGCCCTCAGATGTTGCTGTTTCTTAAAGTTTTGTCCTGGTCCTCTTCTTTCCTCTTTCACCCTGAGTGACTTTGACCATTCCTATAATTTTGACTATAAGCTATTAGTGGTTGCCTCCCACTCTAAAGTTCAGATCTTGCTCCTGAGATTTCATGAGGCATATTTAACTGCTTACAGGATGTCCCAGAAATACTTCAAACGTAGTGTGCTCCAAATTGGACTCATTCTTTCTTAGTAAGCCTGATCTGCATCCAGTATTACCTTTCCAAGTAAGTGTTAACCCTGTTTATTGAGCTGCCAGGGTCTTGGGAATCATCTTAGGTACCTCCCTCTTTTTTATCCGTCACATGAAACTGCTAACCAAATCCTGTTTTTTCTGCTTTCTTGGCATCTCTCCTGTTTATTTCCTCTTCTCTACGATCTAATTGATTTCCTTGACTCCTGTCTCACCACACCCAATGTATTCTTCACACTCCTGTTGGTGTGATCCTTATGAAAGACAAATTTGATCATTTCACTCTGTGGCTTTGAAGTAGCCAGAAGCTTCCCACCACCTAAAGAATAAAGCCTAAACATTTTAGCCTGGCCGCCCTGAGCCTCCATAATCCAGCTTCTGTCCATCTTGCCAGCCTTGTCTTTAGCAGAGCTCTCTTCACATACTGAGCTTAGTGAGTGAATCCATTGACTCCATCATACAAATCACTAATTAACACAAGTGTACCAAGCAGTTCAAGATCTGCCCCTGTAAAAGCCTACTCACCATATTGATAAGCCTATAGGATGTCCTGAATTAAAAGTTTTGAAATTACGGGCAAGATTTGTCCTTTGTGACTCTAGAGGACAGTAGCATGGAATTTCAGAGAGATAGGTTTCAACTCAGCATCACTTTATAACAGTGACAGCTGGCCATAGGGGGATGGATTTCCCTAATGTAGTGAGATCTCTGCATCTGGAGATGACCAAACAGGCACAGCATGACTGTGGCTGGCAAGTTGGAGGAGGGGCCCCTACACTGTATGGAGTATTGGACTACAGGATCTCTCATCTTCCCTCCGTGAGAGGGAGAAGAGGAAGGGGAGAGAACTAATATTTACTTAGCACCTACTATGAGGGTACTTTAAAAAGTTCGAGGAAAAATAAAATTGAAAGATAATACAAATCTTTCCATGATCTTCATATGTGCCTGATGCTTTATATACAATGGTTCACTGTTCCTCTTAATCACCCTAGGGGAAATTGCTATTACTATCTCCATTTTATTGCTGAGGATCTAATGGTCAGGAAGGTGAAGTCACTTCCTCAAGGCCACTCAGAAAGTAAATGATAGAGCTGGCCTTAGAGTGCTTTTTGGAAGTGGGTGAATTATAAGTCACACTGGAGTAAAAATACTTGATCAGCCGTCGAATACATCAACTATCACGTAAATCCCTTCCCTGTCCGGTTCCCGCTGTCACCCCTCTGTCGGAGGATTTTATCCCAGAAATGTTTATCTGAAGTATTTTCTCAGTAGCATTCTCTACCCACTGCCTGTCATTTTGAGTCCAGTCTTCCCTGCATTTCAATTACGTGGAGAGCACAGACACATTATCAACCCACGACTAAGTTATGTTTCTGAATGCCTTTTAGGTTTGCCTGGGGGTTCAGAGGTAGGAAGTCAGGGTTCTCACAAATTACCATTCCTTTGTTCTTTCTGATGTCTTGAACTGCATAGATACATCCACACACTGATCCTGGTCTTTGCTTCTGGGCCTACACAGCCCCAGGACCTGGCTTTCCATGGTCCCTGGTATGGGGTTCCTGAGCTCTCCCACACTGGAGCCTTCCTGAGGCCTGGGGCCTTTGTGTTCAACCTTGTGTGAAGGTCTCGTTCCCCCTACTTAATGTGTGTACCAGGAGTGGTGGCAGAGCAGAACTGGCTGGAAGCTATGCGGGACAGCTTAGGAGACGCTGGGTGAGCCCTCTTGCTTCTGGCTACCTCTGCGAGGGAGGGTCAGGTGAGGAGCATCTGGCAAAGGTGGAAAGACTTCAGACATGACAGGTATTGCCCCCAGCATAGCTGGCTGCTTTCTTACTGCTTCACAGTCAGGTTGGTCATTGGGTGCCCTGACTCAGCTGTGAAAACTTTCCCGGGGATGGAGGTCTGGACCGTGGCTCAGTCTGGGCTGAGGGTTCACGGAGAGTGAGGGAAGGGACACGAGGTAAGACTCAGGATGTACTGGATACCATGACATCCTCTCATGCCCGCATCCCTTCTGTCCCCACCACAGCCCTGGATGGTGTGCACACCCAGTTTAGCTCAGAGAGGTGAATGATTGGTGTGGCCACACTCAGGCCTAGGTCTGACTAGCTAAAGCCCCCTTCTTGCTCAGGGACAGTTTCAGAGGAGCGAGGGCTCCTCCTCTGGCCTTCACAGGCTCCTGAGTACCCAGATGACTTGTATGAGAATTGGGGCTAGCAATATCTCCCACACATTCCAGAAGAGGGCAAGATAAAGCAAGGGAGGGACCACTCTCTGAAAAGCTCTGGGGGAACCACTGTCTGCAAAGCCGTGAGCATCCCAGAAAGCCCCTGGCTCACTTCCTGCCTCAAGTGAAGTCACGACACCCAAGGCAGGTGGATTCCTTGGCCTAAGGCTTCTGTGTTTTCAGTGGTGAATTAGGCCAGGGTATTCTGCTGCCCTAGGTCGAAACACATATGGCTGAAACCAGCCAGCCTCATAGGCATCTCTTCTGGTGCAGCTTAAAAGAAACACTTGCCTTTCATTTTATTTTATTTTATTTTTAAAATTTTTTATTGGATCAAAATTGACGAGACATATTTTGGGGGTTCAACATTGAGATATGTTGATCAAATCAATATTACCAGCATATATATTGGGACAAATCGTACTTATTCTTTATGCCCGTTGTCCAATCTCTCCTTGTCCCCTCCCTCCCCCTCCCCCCTCTGATAACCCTAGATTTCTTCTCATCGTCTGAAAGACTAATGGTTACTCTGTTGATTTGTTGCCTAGATGATCTGTCCAATGCTGAGAGGTGTGATCAGGTCCCCCATTATTATCATAAAGCAGATGCTTCTTCTGTCACTCTGGAATGAGCTTTGTGGAGAGAGACATCCTATTCTTTTCTTTGGTCTCTGCTGGTGACTTTCCTTGTGTCAATGCACTCCAGTGGCTGGTGGACTATCTGCATGGTGGTTGTGGCGTCTAGCTGCTTTCATGGCAGCCATGGTTATAGTGGTGGCTGTGGTGGGCCACCCATGTGGAAGTGATATCTTTGGCATGCTCCTTGGCATTGGTGGTGTGCCTGGTTGTGGGGAGTGTCTGGTCCCCAGATCCGTGCCTTGGTCCCTGGGCAGACACCGAGGCACTGGTGCAGTATGCCTGGTTGTGGGGGGAGGTGTCCAGTCCCCTTCTCTATGCCTCGGGTCCCTGGGCAGGTCTTGCGGTGCTGTCATGGTGTGCCTGGTTGTGGGAGGGTGGTCTGTTCCCATCTCCATACCTTGGGTCCCTGAGCAGGCCCTGAGGCACTGGTGTGCTGTGCCTGGTTGTGGGAGGGGGGGTCCAGTCCACTTCTCCGTGCCTCAGTTCCCAGACAGGCACAGAGGCACTGGTGCAGTTTGCCAAGTTGTGGGAGGGGGTTCTGGTCCCCGGTTCCATACCTCTGGTCCCTGGGTGGGCTCTGAGGTGCTGGTGCCATGTGCCTGGTTGTGGGAAATAGGTCTGGTCCACTTCTTCATGTGTTAGTTCCCTGGGCAGGCCCCAAGGTGCTGGCAAGGTGTGCCTGGTTGTGGGACGGGGTCTGGTGCCCTTTTCCATACCTTGGGTCCCTAGGCAGGCCCCAAGGTACTTGTGTGGTGTGCCTAGATGTGGGAGTGGGGTCTGGTGTCTGTTTTCATGCCTCATGTCCCCTGGTGGGTCCCAAGGTGCTGGTGGTGTGCCTGAGCTGGAACTAATTTTTTGTCCTTTGCTTACTTCTTAAACAGGGGAACTTCCTTTGAGAACCAGCACTTGAGCTCTGTGGTTGAGCTTAATTGCTGTCTTCTTGCTGTTTTCCCTAGGGAAAGCTTTTTGTGCAGCTCAGGTCTTAATGGCTGACCTTATAGGTACTTCCAGCTCTCCAGAGACCTGATGCACCTGGGTTGTAGGTACTCTGATCTGGGCCTGAGTTTTTTCATCAAACTGCACCCCATGCAATTCTGCATTCCTGACCAGTCTCCTCTGGTTCTGCACTGATTGGGGGGTGGATTGGCTGTCCTTGCTGTGTCCCAGTGTTCCCCCAGTGGGCCTGTCTCCTCCACCGCCCATGCTGCAAACACTTCCCATGGGATGTGCCCTGCCCTGTTCCCTTGTGATGACTCTGCGGCCTCTGGATGGCTCCTTTTTTCAGCTGTTCTGGCTCCTCACTCCTGCATGGGTCCACAGGAACCCTATTAGTAAACTTGCTGTCCTGGGGGCCACCAAAGTCCTCTTCTTCCCTTCCGCCTCCAAGTAATTCCATCAGAAGGGCACAGCTGTGGCTTCTGCTGGCTCCTGCTCCATGTGCTCAGCAGCTCCAGTCTTAAAGTGGCTGCAGCTTAAAACACTCAGAGCAGTTTTTAGTTTCTCTATCATGGTTTCTCCCACCTTCATGAACTCCATAGGTCTCTCCTCTTCCCCTAAGCTTCTGTGGCCCCAGCTTGGCTGATGTTACATTTTTATAGTTGTAAATTTGTTGATTTGTGGGAGAAAATGACACCGAGGACCATCTATTCTGCCATCTTGACGGTAACTAGTGCCTTCCATTTTAGAGTAGGGTTGAAATAATGCTGTAGAAATAAAGTCACACTAAAGTGTGAATGATGGATATAGGCCATTCCATCCTTTGGCAAGAGTTTATTGAAAGCCAACTGCGTAGAGTCAGAGGCTCCATCCTGGGCAATTTACTCACCTTCTTGTCTTTCTATATTGTGAGAAGTCAGGAAATGTGGATCAAGAGCCTGGCACATAGTAGAACCTCCTTGTATTTTACTTACCCATCTTTTTACACATTATGAAACACAAAGAAAATAATACAATTATTTGCACATTGGGATTAAAATGGGGTAACTATATGGGCTTAGCAGAAGAATTCATCGTATTACCTTTCTATGTACATTAATTATAATGAAAAATAAAAAGTATTAAAGGAAAAACATTAAATCTGGATTTGATAAGGAACATTAAAATAAAGTTTCTTCAAAAAAAAAAAAAAGGACTGAAAACTGACCATCCACAGCTCAGCGACAAACCAGCACAAACCACACTCATCCACTACAGAGCAAGAACAACTTGGGTCCACGTGTATGTTCATGCGGCCAGTCCAAATACTTTATCCCAGCCCTAAAAGAGAGAGGAAGAGAAAAAAGAAAAGGGAGGAAGGTAGGAAATAAGGCATATTAGCCAGGGTTCTGCAGAAAGGTAGAATCAACAGGATATGTTATAAATATATGAGCAAGGATTTGTTAGGGGAATTAACTCCCATGATTGTGAAGAGAACTCCCACGAGAGGCTATCTGCAGACTGGATGCTGGTAGCGAGGCTCAGTCCAGGTCCAAAGGCCTCAAAACCAAGGAAGCCCATCATGTCCTGGGTGTACGTCCTGGAACCAAGAGGCCGAAGGTCTTGAGCTCTGATGTCCAAGGATGGGAGAGAAGAATGGATCCCAGCTCCAGCAGACAGAGAGAGAGATTTGCCCTTTTTCTCCATTTTTTGTTCTCTCTTGGACCCCAGTGGACTGGATGTTTCCCACTCATACTGAGGGCGGATCTTTCCCACTCAATCCTCTCAGGCTCTCATGCTAACCTCTTCTGGAAATAGCCTCATGGACACACCCAAAAAGGTAGCTTGACCAGGCTTCTTGGCCTTTCTTAATCTAATCAAGTTGACACCTGGAGTTAACCCTTGTATAAGGGAATCGGTAGTGTTCAGAAGTACAACTCAACTACACACAGAAATTTATACTTAAAAGCTAAACTTTATCATTTATTTGTTCTTGCAACAAATTTGTTCTGAGCACCTACTGTGTGGCAAGTACTGAACAGGACAGTCAGGAACACTGGCTTCTTGAAGCTGAAGCTGTGGTACGGGAAATAGGCAAAAGTAACTTTTAAAAAGTCAACAGTCGTAAGCAAGGTTGTGTCAGTGACAAGCCCGTGAAAAAATAAAACAGAGCTGGGATAGAGGGCTCAAGGGCCTCTTTACATAGGCCATCCTGAAGGCCTCTGGGTGGTGACATTTGGACTGAATGTCAGCAGAATGAAGAACAGTTGGCCAAGGCTGCATCCAAGTCAACAGTGAGTTGACAGTTTTCCTCAATAAAAATGGGTGGGCACATGTTTCCCCTTCGTGTTAGTTGGTTAGGGCTGCCAAAACAAAGCACCACAAAATGGGTGGCTTACAAGGCAGAAATTTATTGTCTCACACTTCTGGAGGTGAGAAATCTAAAATCATCATGTCAGTAGGGCCACACACTCTGAAGACACCAGCAAAAAATATACAGAGCTGATAAACTTGCAGTTACAAAATCAGCATACAAAAATCAGTAGCACTTCAATACACTAACAACAAACTATCTGAAAAAGAAACCAAGAAAACAAACTCATTTACAAAAGCATCAAAACCCCAAAATACTTAGGAGTAAATCTAACCAGGAAGATGAAAGATCTCTATAATGAAAACTGTAAAACATTGATGAAAGAAATTGAAGATGACAAACAAATGTAAACGTATCTCATGTTCCTAAACTGGAAGAATCAATGTTTTTTAAATGTCCACAGTATTCGAAGTATTTACAGATTCATGCAATCCCTATCAAAATTCCAAATTATTTGTTCACAGGAGAGAATAAACATCCTAAAACTTGTGTGGAAACACAGAAGACCTTGAATAGCCGGAGCAATCTTGAGTGAAAACAACAAAGCTAGAGGTATCGCACTACCTTACTTCAAACTATATTACAAAGCTATGATAATTAACACAGCATTGTGGTGGCTTAAAAACAGACACGTTGGCCAACTGAATAGGATAGAGAGCCCAGAAATAAATCCACTCATCTACAGCCAATGGATCTTCGACAAAGGTGCCAAGAACATGAAATGGGGAAAAAGATAGTCTCTTCAATAAATGGTATTGGAAAAGTTAGCTATGCACAGGCAGAATACAGAAACTGGACCCTTAATTCACCCCTTATTCAAGAAACAACTCAAAAGGGATTAAAGACTTAAATGTAAGACCTGAAACTGTAAAGTTACTAGAAGAAAACATAGGAGAAAAGCAACACAACGTAAGTCTGGACAATGATTTCTTGCATATGACCCCAAGGGCATAGGCAAGAGTAGCAAAAAAAAAAAAAAAGACAAATGGATTGCGTCAAACTAAAGTTTCTGCACAGCAAAGGGTGAATTTAACAGAGTACAAAGACAACCCATGGGTTGGTAGAAAATATTTCAAATTGTACATCAGGTATGGGGTGTCTCAAGATATGCAAGGAACTCAAACCACTTGATAGCAAGAAAACCAACACCCCTATTTTAAAAAGGGGCAGAACACATGAACAAGATATTTATCAGATGAATGCATATAAAAACAAGCCAACAGATACCTGAAAAAATACTAAACATCGGTAATCATCAGGGAAATGGAAAATAAAAACCACGGGACATCACTTCACATCTGTTAGAATGGCTGTTATTACAAAGCTGAAAGATTAACAAGTCCTGGCAAGGCTGTGGATAAAAGGAACCCTTAAATGCTATTTTTGTTGGAAATGTAAATTAGTATAGCCATTTTGAGAGACAGTACGGAGATTTCAGTAAACTAAAAGTAGAACTATCGTATGATCCAGCAAACCCAATTCTGGGTATGTATCGAAAGGAAGGGAAATCAGCATGTCAAAGAGGTGCCTGCAGACCCACGTCCATTGCAGCACTATTCACAATAGCCAGGATATGGAAACAAGCAAAGTGTCCACCAATAGATGAATAGATATAAAAATGTGGTGTGTTTACACAATGGAATACTACTCAGCCTGACATGAATGAATCTAGAGGACATGCTATGCTAAGTGAAATAAGGAAGGCACAGAAAGACAAATGTCCCATGATCTCACTTATATGTGGGATCTAAAAATTCAGGCTCATAGAAGTAAAGAATAGAGTGGTCATTACCCGAGTCTGAGGGTTGGGGATGGGCAGGGAAAGGAGAAATTTTGGCCAAAGGGCACAACGCTTCAGTTAGGTAGGAGGGGTAAATTCTGTTGATCACCAGAAATCTGGTGATTACCACTCAGCAAGGTAACCATACTTAATAATGGTGTACTGTATATTTCCAAAGTGCTAAAAGAGTAGATTTGAAATGTTACCACCACAAAGAAATGACAGGCAAGTGAGATGATGGTTGTGTTTTTTAGCCTGAATTGCTCATTTCACATTGTCCCCTCTACATATGCACAATTATTAGTGGTCAATATAAATAAAAATTTACAGAATAAGCAATTATAAGCAATTATGGCAAGGATAAATGGTGAATATACAAAAATCCGCTGTTTTTTTATATACCAGAAATGAACAAATGGAATTTGAAATTAAAACATTCTATTTACTTAAGACACGCACACATGAAGTACTTAGGTATAAATCTACCGAAACATACACAAAAAGTGGATGCAGCAAAACTCTAATGGAAGAAATAAATATTAAATAAGTGGGGAGATATTCTATATTGCAGGATAGGAAGACTCAGTATTGCCAAGGTGTCATTCTTCCCTATGTGAGCTGTTGATTCAGGCAATCCCTGTCAAAAATCTCAGCAAGATATTTGGTGGGTGATGAAGAGCAAATCACAACACTGATGCTAACTTACTTAATGCTATGGTAATCAAGGCAGTGTGGTATTGGTAAAAGAGTAAACAAATAGGCCAATGAAACCAAACAGAGAGCCCAGAAGTAGATCCATGTAAACAGAGTCAACTGATCTTTGACACAGGAGCAAAGGCAATACAATGGAGCAAAGACAGTCTTTTCAAGTAATGGTACTGAAACAACTGGATGTCCACATGCAAAAAAACAAACAACAAAAATAGAAAACCAAAACCCAGAAATGATCTGGACACAGACCTTAAACTGTTCACAGAAATTATCTCAGAATGGATCACAGACCTAAATGTAAAACATAAAACTATAAAGGCTTCTAGAAGATAACGTAGGAGAAAACCTAGAACATCCTGGGTCTGGGGATCACTTTTTAGATACATTACCAAAAGAATGATCCTTGAAATATGGAATTCACAAGCTGGATTTTACTAAAATAAATTTTTTTGTTGTTCTTCCAAAGGCACTGTCAAGAGAAAGAGAACACAAGCCACTACTGAGAGAAAATATTGGCAAAAGACTTAAATGGACTGTTATCCAAAATATGCTGGTAACTCTTAAAACTTGATATTAAAAAGGTGAACAATTCCATTAAAAAATGTGCCAAAGACAACTCACCAAAGAACATACAGAAAGCAAACAAGTATATGAAAATGGTTCCACATATTACATCACCAGGGAAACCAAGTGGGAGTGGTGTGATATGCGGAATGATCTTGGCTGGAATGGTAGCCAAGTATTTTCAGGTTTATGAATGTTTGTGCAGTATTGTATGTTTGTGGCTGCCTGGCTCATCACAGCCACAAATGCCCGTCAAGGACCTTATGGCCACAGGAATTCCTGAGGGATCAGAAGTCCTCATAGGTATTGTGTGAGAACGGATAAAGTGCACAGTGGAGGTTTTTTGCTGGTTTCTCCCCCTTTATGTTTCAGCTTTAGTGCAGTCTTGGGAAAGGGATAGAAAAATTCTTGTCTCAACTGATGCACTTTTTTTTTTTCCTTCCTAGGTATGTATACGTTTATTGTAAACCAAGAGTATCACTTTGAAGGGTTTGCAGATGAACTTTATGCCTTAAGGTGTTTTCTAAACTTCCACACTTGATAGAATTTGTAAAGGTGATTTATAATTAATTGATTTTGTGCTATTTTAAAAACACTGTAAAATTATTTTGAGCTCTTTGGAACATTGTGAAGCAGTGGGACAGTAGTTTCTATAAAAACTGAAACGTAGAAAAAAACCCTGAAAAGTAACGCAAGCATCAATATTTTTCTTTCTTCTTTGCTTTCTTTCTTTCTTTTTTTTTTTTCTTTTCCTTTTTCTGTGGCTGGCTAGCACTGTAGTCAAATCCTGGACCTTGCACCATTCTCTTACCAACTGAACTAAACCAGACATGCATTTATTCTTCATAGAAACATATATGGTACTTGGACAAGAGGATTCCCATGGGGGCGGGGAAGTATGTATTGTAAATACTTGTATGACTTACAGGTATACTCATTTACATTAAAGAAAAATAATTTTTATCTCCTTTGTTAAAATGAAGGGTTTCCTCGAAAGGCTGCTGTAGCCCATACGTTACATGCCTACCCTATCTGGCTACACCCATTTAAACAAAGTATCATTGTGATGACACCATCTGCCTTATTTTCTTACACTTTTGATATTTAATGGATTGAATTATGACCCACCAAAACTATTGAAACTTAAATTGTGTCCCCCAAGTTTTATATATTAGAAACTTAGCCCCCACTGTGACTGTTAAGAGGGTGGGAAATCCTATTATGGTAATCAAAAGCTGGTGCCTTTGAAGAGGTGATTGGATTGCAGGACCATGCAGTAGTGAATGGATTAAAAACGGTGGTCAGGGGCGTGGTTCTGAGGGCTTTAAAAGAAGAGGAGAGTCTGTCTCCCTCTCTCTGCTCTCTCCGCTTCCACCATCTTGCAATGTGAGGACCCCTGGGTCACTGTCACCACCATCAGATGGACTTTGTACTTCCCAACCTTAGAAACTGTAAGTAAGTAAATTTCATTTTCTTTATAAATTACCCAGTTCCACGTATTTTCTCATAACGACACAAACAGATTAATACCAGTGAATATTATACCTCTGATAAAGGAAGTTGAATTGTGGGTATATTTGACTGTAACAGTGTGGACCTTGCTTTACTTTTAGGCCTCAGCAGTAGCCCGGTAGACGTGATCCGTGGAAGTAGACAAAATACAGCATCTGCTCTTAAATCTGCAGGAGAAGAAAATAGAGTAGGCTAGTGAGAACTATAGCAGGCCTCATTTCACTCCCCACACAGTGTGTTAATTAATTTCCTAGGGTTCCCATAATACACTGTCATATATCAGTGACATAAACCAACATAAATTTATTCTTCGCAAAGTTCTAAGTCTAGAAGCCTGAAATCAAGATGTTGTCAGGGCCATGCTCCTTCTGAGACTAGAGAGGAAGCCCTCCTTGCCTTCTTCCTGACTTTCTCTGGTGGTTTCCTGCAATCCATGATGTTCTTTGGCTTCTAGCTACATCACTTCAGTTTCTGCCTCTGTCTTCACATGGCCTTTTCCCCTGCACAAATGAGTATGTCTGCAAATCTCCTTCACTTTGTAAGGACAGCAGTGATTGGATTAAGGGCTAACACTAATCCAGTATGACCTCATCTTGATTACATCTGCAAATACCTGTTTGCCAAATTCACAGGTGTTAGGATTAGGCCCTAAATATATGTCCCCACCCTGGGGACACAATGCAGCCCATTATATACATACACGTGGTGGCTTCTGTTTTTGTCCAGGATGTTACTTGCATATGAGGGAAAAATAGATTACTCATGAGCCCTTATAAAGACTTAGCATTAGTGTAGACCAAAGATTTTTCAGTAGACATTTCTACTTGGGAAGTCTTAAGGGGCACCTGTGTACAGATGGGGCAAACACCAGCTCTACGTCTCCAGCTATTATCTGCTGATGTGAGACTCTTGGCTGGTAGAATGGGAGATAAATGTGTGGCATTTCTGTTTTTAAGTGCTTCTTCTGTTACTGCTATATCCAAAACCTTTAAAAGGCTTTTGAAGCAATTCCAGATGTGGAAAAAAACCACTATATCTTTTTGTTCTTCCCGGAACTGTCCGTTTATAACATTATCATGAACACCACATTAAGACTTTTTAGCATTGTATTCCCTGTGGTGTAACATATATATGTGTGTATACAGAGCAATTTCTTTTTCAGAAGAATACTTATCTTTCTGGCATTTGCTCTTTCAACTCCCATGTCTCTCCTGAGTGTCATCAAGGTCTTTGGCCAGCAAGTGTTGAACCACATTTCTCTTGGCCATTCTTGACGGAAATCACATCAGCATCATTCTTTATCATGCTATCAGATGTTTGCAAGCAGTCTGTTAGCAGTAATTCTTCAGAATTCTCTCACTTCAGAGTGATCATTTGTCAGTATTCACAACTTATTCATATTCTCTCACTTCAGAGTGATCATTTGTCAGTATTCACAACTTATTCATACTGTCTTCCACAGCACCTGTGCCATTTCACATTCCTACCAACAATGCACAAGGCATCCAATTTCCTGACATTCTCATCAAGCTTATTTTCTTTTTCTCTCTTTCTTCCTCCCTCTCTCCCTTTTCCTCATTTCCTTTCTTTCTCTGTTTCATTTTCTTTTCAGTAATATCCACCTTACTGGATGGTATCTATCTCATTTGATTTTGATTTTGATTTCTCTAATGGTTAGTGGTGTTGAGCATGTTTTCATGTACTTATTGGCATTAACAAGTTTCTCTTTGGAGAAATACCTATTCAGGTACTTTGCTTTTTTTGCTTTTTTTTTTTTTTATTATTGAGTTGTACACATTCTTCATGTATTCTAGACCTTGATCTCTTAAACTCTTAACCAGTAAGCAATTTACAAATATTTTTTCTCATTCCATAGGCTGCATTTTACTCTGTTGATAGTGTTCTTTAATGGATAAAATTTTTAACATTTGACATAGTCTAAATTGTCTATTTTTTTCTGTGTTGCCTGTGCTTCTGGTGTAATAGCCACTATAGCATTGCCAAATCTAACGTTACAAAGATTTTCACCAGGTTTTCTTAGGATTTTGCATTCGATCCATTTTGAGTTAATTCTTGTCTATGGGTTAAGTTTAAGGTCCAACTTCGTTCTCTTGCTTGTGAATATCCATTTTTGCTAGCACCATTTCTTGAAAAGACAGTCTTTTCCCCCATTGAATGGGCCTTGGCAATGCCAAGAATCATTTGACTGTATATGGGAGGGTGTATTTCTTGGTCCCTCAATCTGTTTCATTGCTCTGTATATCTGTCTGTATGCCAGTTCCATGGTTTTGATTATTGTAGAATTGTCACAAGTTTGAAAATCAGCAGTGGGACTTTGGATTTTGTTCTTATGTTTCAAGATTGCTTTGGCTATTCAGGGTCCTTTGAGATTCCATATTATTTGGGGATGGATTTTTCTACATCTGCAAAAATGCCATTGTGGCTGGCAAGTGGTCTCAGTAGGTTAGAATGCACTGTTGATCACACCAAGGTCAAGGGTTCAGATCCTAGTACTGGCCAGCCATCGGTTGGTTACAACAGTGTGTTATAACACCATGGTCAAGGATTCCAATCCCCATACCAACTGCACTCCCCACCCCACAGAAAAAAAGAATGAGAAAAGTAGTGGCAGCAGTGGGTATCCTGGTCTTGTTCCTGATCTTAGAGAAGCCTTTTAGTGTTTCACCACTGAGTTTGAGGTGTGGGTTTTACATATATGTCCTATGTAGTCTTGAAATAGTTTCCTTTATTTCTTGTTTGTTTAGTGTTTTCTGTTTTTTAAGTGTGGTTAAAGTTATTTTTATTTATTTATTATTTATTTGTTTGTTTATTTATTTATTTATTTTGCATATTCATGAGATATAAGGCTGATTGTCCACCCTCCTGTCCTTGATGTGGGGGCCAGATTCATACTGGGGACATATCCGTTACCAGAAATTACTTTTGTACCCTTTGTCCCCTCTCATTTATCCCCCAACCTTCCTCCCCTCCTCCATCCCCTCCACTCCAATTTGTAGCCCTAGGAATGTTCCCTTCCTCTATTGGATCACGGCACCACTGTGGTCTTTCTTTCCTGCCTTCCTTTCTGTCTTAGCTCACACATATGAGTGAGCACCTGCGGTATTTATTCTTCTGTGCTTTGCTTGTTTCACTCAACTTAAGTTTCTCCAGGTTCATCAATGTTGTTGTAAATGGGAGTATTACATTCTTTTTTATGGCAGAGTAGTATTCCATAGTGTATACAGACCACAGTTTCCTTATTGAATCAGCTATTGATGGACATTTAGGTTGGTTCCATATCTTGGCTATTGTAAACAGAGGTGCAATAAACATGGGAGTGCAGGTATCCCTTTGACATGATGATTTCTATTCTTCTGGACATATACCCAGAAGAGGGATTGCTGGATCATATGGAAGATCTATCTGTAGTTGTTTGAGAAATCTCCAAATTGTTTCCCAAAGTGGTTGTACTAATTTACAGTGCCACCACACCAGCAGTGCAGTAGTGTTGCCCTCTCTCCACACCCTCGCCAGCATTTGTTATTCACCGTCTTTTTGATCATAGCCAGTCTAAGTGCAGTGAGGTGGTATCTCAGTGTGGTATTAATTTGCGTTTCGCTAATGACTAGTGATGTTGAGCATTCGTTCATGTATCTGTTAGCCATTTGTATGTCTTCTTTTGAAAAATGTCTATTCGGCTCCTTTGCTCGTTTTTTAATTGGGTCATTTATTTTTTTTACTGTATAATTGCTTGAGTTCCGTATGTGTTCCGGGTATTAGTCCCTAGTCGGATGCATAGTTGGCAAATATTTTCTCCCATTCTGTAGGTTGTCTTATGACTCTGTTGATTGTTTCTTTTGCTGTGCAGAAACTTTTTAGTTTGATATAGTCCCATATGTTTATTTTTTCTTTGGCTGCTTGTGCTTTCGGGCTCATTTGCATAAAGCCTGTGTCCAGATCTACCTGCTGAAGTGTTTCACCTATATTTTCCCTTAGTAATTTTACAGTTTTGGGTCTTATACTTAGGTCTTTAATCCATTTTGACTTGATTTTAGTGTGTGGTGAGAGATGCATATCTAGTTTCATTCTTCTGCATATGGATATCCAGTTTTCCCAGCACCACTTGTTGAAGAGGCAATCTTTTCACCAATATAGATGTTTGTTGCCTTTGTCTAATGTTAGATAGAGATAAGCCTGAGGAGTGATTTCTGGGTTTCCAATTCTACTCCGCTGGTCTGAATGTCTATTTTTATACCAGTACCATTCTGTTTTGGTTACAACAGCTTCCTAGTATAATTTGAACTCAGGCAGAGTTATGCCTCTGGCTTTGCTGTTTTGCTCAGGATTGCTTTGGCTATTTGGGGTCTTTTGTTTTTCCATAAGAAGGGCAAGATTGTTTGTCCATTTCTGTGAAGAATGTCACTGGTATTTTGGTGGGGATTGCATTGAATCTGTACATAACTTTGGGTAGAATAGACATTTTCACAAAGTTAATTCTTCCAACCCAAAAGCATGGAATATCTTTCCATCTTTTTGAGTCTTCTTTAATTTCTTTCAGAAGTGGTTTGTAATTCTCATTGTAGGGGTCTTTCACCTCCTTGGTCAAATGGATCCCTAGGTATTGTATGTTTTTAGTGACAATTGTAAATGGGCTTATTTTCTTTATTTCTCTTTCTGTTAATTCATTATTTGAGTATATAAATGCTACTGGTTGTTTTTTTGTTTTGTTTTGTTTTGACATTTATTTTGTATCCTGTAACATTACTGAAGTTATTAACCAGCTCTAGGAGTTTTTTGATAGAGTCTTTAGGGTTTTCTATACATAGTATCACGTCATCTGCAAATAGGGTACGTTTGACTTCATCTTTTCCAATCTGGATTCCCTTTATTCCTTTCTCTTGCCTGATTGCTCTAGCTAGTACATCCTGTACTGTGTTGAATAGAAGTGGTGAGAGTGGATGTCTTGTTCCTGTCCTTAAGGGGAAGGCCTTCAATTTTTCCCCATTCAGAATGATACTGGCAGTGAACTTGTCATAAATGGCTCTTATTGTGTTGACATACTTTCCTTCTATACCTTATTTGTTGAGAGTCTTTATCACGAAGGAATGTTGAATTTTGTCAAATGCTTTTTCAGCATTTATTGAGATAATCTTATGGTCTTTGTCCTTAAGCTTGTTGATGTGATGTATCACATTTATTGACTTCTGTATGTTGAACCATCCTTGCATCCCTGGGATGAATCCCACTTGATCATAGTGTATAATTTTTTTTTAATATGTTGCTGTATTCTAATTGCTAATATTTTGTTGAGGATTTTAGCATGTAGGTTCATCAAGGATATTGGCCTGTAATTTTCTTTTTTTGTTGTGTCTTTATCTGGTTTTGGTATCAGAGTTATGTTGTCCTCATAGAATGAGTTTGGGATACTAGCATCTGTTTCAGTTGTTTGGTATTAACTCCTCTTTAAATGTTTGATAGAATTCAGCTGTAAAGCCATCTGGACCTGGACTTTTTGTTGTTGGAAGATTGCTAATTACTGCTTCAATCTCCTTGCTTGTTATTGGTCTGTTCAGATTTTCTGTCTGTTCTTGGTTCAGTCTTGGTAATTTATATGTGTCTAAAAACTTATCCATATCTTCCAGATTTTCATATTTGCTGTCATACAGTTGTTTATAAAAGTCTCTAATGATTATTTGTATTTCTGTGGTATCAGTTGTAATGTCTCCCTTTTTCATTTCTGATTTTTGTTATTTGGGTCTTCTCTCTCCTTTTTTGTCAATCTAGCTAATGGTGTATGTATTTTGTTTATCTTCTCGAAAAACCAAGTTTTAGTTTTGTTGATCTTTCTCTTGTTTTTGGGTCTCTATTTCGTTTAGTTCTGCTCTGATCTTGATTATTTCTTTCCATCTGCTGCCTTCAGGTTTGGACTGTTGTTGTTTTTCAAGTTCTTTGAGGTGTAGCATTAGGTCGTTTATTTGGAGTCTTTCCATTTTTTTGATATAAGCATTTATTGCAATAAATTTGCCTCTTGGTACTGCTTTTGCAGTATCACACTAGTCTTAGTATGATGTATCTTTATTTTCATTAGTTTCTAGAAACTTTTTGATTTTTTGTTTAGTTTCTTCTTGAACTCATAGGTCATTCATTTATTTTCCATGTATTTGTATAGCTTCCAGCAATTTGCTTATTGTTTATCTCCAGTTTCAGTCCATTGTGGCCTGAAAAGATTGTTGGAATGATTTCAATTTTTAAAAATTTGCTGAAACTAGATTTGTGACATAATATGTGATCTATCCTGGAGAATGTAGCATGAGCTGATGAGAAGAAAGTGTATTCTTTAGCTGTTTGGTGAAATGTTCTGTATATATCTGCTAAGTCCAGTTGCTCTAGGGTGCAGATTAAATCCTGTGTCTCCCTGTTGACTTGTTGCCTGGAAGTCCTGTCCCATACTGAGAGAGGGGTGTTCAGAACTCCCACTATCTTCTATCTCCTTCTTTATGTCTAAGAGTGTTTGCTTAATATATCTGGGTGCTCCAGTATTGGGTGCATACATGTTTATGATTGTTATGTCTTCCATCTAGATAGTTCCCTTTATCATTATTTAATGGCCTTTGTTGTCTTTTTAAATGTTTTTTGCTTTAAAGTCTATTTTGTCTGATATAAGAATAGTTACTCTTGCTCGTTTTTGGTTTCCATTTGTGTGGTATATCTTTTTCCATCCCTTCACTGAGTGTCTTTACAGGTGAGGTAGGTCTCTTAAAGACAGCATATACTTGGGTCCAGTTTTTTAATCCAGTCAGTTAGTTGGTGTCTTTTGAATGGGTAGTTTAGTCCATTCACATTCAGAGTAGTTATTGAGAAGTCTTGTTTAATTCCTGGCATTTAATTGCTACTTGTTTAGGTTGTTTAAATACCTTTGATCATTGTTCCCCCTTTTATTTCTCTTCGTCAATGCGAGTTGGGAATTTAAGGCAGAATGATTTAGCTTCTTTCTCTTTCTTGGTGGCATTTTTGTTTTAACTGTGGGTTTTGCTCTTGCTTATGTATTCGTGATGATGGTCACCATTATTCAGATTCCAGATGAATGGCTCCCTTGAGAATTTCTTGCAGGGCTGGTTATGTGAACTCCCACAGCTTTTGTTTATCTGGGAAATACACTATTTCTCCCTCGTTTCTGAAGGAGAGCCTTGCTGGGTAAAGAATTCTTGGCTGGCAGTTTTTTTTCTTTCAGTATTTTGAATATATCATTCCACTTTCTTCTGGCTGATAGGGTTTCAGTTCAGAAGTCTGCTGTTAGTTTGACAGGTGCTCCCCTATAAGTGACCTGATGCCTTTCTCTTGCTGCTTGGAGAATTCTCACTTTGACTTTCAGCTTTATGAATTTAAGTATAAGATGTCTTGGGGAGTATTCTTTTTGGGTTGAATCTGTTTGGGGACCTTTGAGCTCCCCGCATCTGAAGGTCTGTATCTTGCCCTACACTTGGGAAGTTTTCTGTTACTATTTCCTTAAGTAGGTTTTTGATACCTTTTCATTTCTTCTGCCCTTCAGGAATACCCACAGTTTGGAGGTTGTCTGCTCTCTCCCTTAGGTTTTCCTCGTTGTTTTTAATTCTTTTTTCTTTTTTTGTCTGCCTGAGTTATTTCAAAAAGACCACCTTCAAGCTCTGAAATTCTTTCTTCTGTTTGCTCTGCCCTGCTGCTCAAGCTCTCAGTCATGTTTTTTATTTCATTGAGTGAATC